>NC_061117.1:42420987-42594657 GCF_002878395.1 Capsicum annuum
TTGATTTGGTCTTTATGATAGACCCTTGTGATGTTGTGGTGGATTTCCTAATGCGTTCTGAGCTAGTCGGGGAGTATTACTTAGCACCGAGAGGAAAATTTGGTATTTCCCAAACCTATGTGACACTGTAGGGTTCTTGATGATGATATTGTTGGCCAGAGAGCCAAATTGTGATTATGAAAGCTTTAAGGTTGTACTCCCTAGCAAGAGTACAACACTCCCGCCAATGGAAGTGCTCTCCCTAGGAGGGAAAACGTTGGTATTCCACGCGGCTCACGTGGGGTTGTCGGTTATAGGAAACTCTCCTGTCCATAAGGGTATGTTTCTTGAACTATCGAGTCACTCCGAGTCTTGAGTTTATGAGTTTGGTTGTCTATGATGAGTTATGAGAATTTATGATGAATATTAATGATTTTATGATGATTTATGGGATTTTACTTATGCTTTCCTCTCTATAATATTATGAGAAGTATGGATAATGAAATTCAAGCCATGTGAGTCTTCATTTTCTGTATGCATGTTTTACGAAATCAAAGATATCATTCAAATTATTGCGTGCACCCCCACATATTCAGTAGCTTATGAGGAGTCATGGTGAGTTATGTAACTACTTCCCACCATTCTCGTTTGAGGTCCTGATAGTAGAGGGTCCTATGCAGTTGTCTTTACTTGTGGCGCGGTATTGACACCCTTCCAGCTGGGGTACAGGTTGGATCCCACTTGTGGTAAGT
This sequence comes from Capsicum annuum, assembly GCF_002878395.1. NCBI lineage: Eukaryota > Viridiplantae > Streptophyta > Magnoliopsida > Solanales > Solanaceae > Capsicum > Capsicum annuum. The sequence continues at coordinate 42,421,719 of NC_061117.1, forward strand.
GGGGCATGTTAGTTGAATAATCACTCCCACGGTTTCAATAATAGTCTCAGAAAAGAACTCAGTTAATATGCAGAAGTTGAGGCTGTCAGATACAGGCCTCCCAGTATTGCTATCATTATCATTGAGTAGAGAGACTTCCTGCGAGATGAGGGTTGCTCTTGAACTTATTTACCTATTATCATTATCATTGAGTATAGAGACTTCCTGCTAGATGAGGGTTGATCTCAGATTCAGTTGTTTAGTGTTCCAGAGTTGGTGAATTTGAATATCAAATATCAGTTATCCGATTTCTCAGTATGGATAAGTACAAATGTCAGCTCTAGTAGCTTCAGATATTCAGTATCTTATTGTCAGTATTATTATTTTTGGGTGTCAGTGTTCAAAATGAAACATTCGGTGTCATGATAATTTCAGTTGTTCTTTATGCATCCATGGGTGTATTGTTGATCAGACATGTTTCAAAATCGGTAAATGCAGAGTTTCTATATATGTTTATTCCAGCGAGTACATATTATTCAGATTGTTATGTTTATGCATAAGCCTTATATTTCACCTTACCCTATCCTTGCATACTCGGTACATTCTTTGTACTGACGCATTCGTGCTATGCTGTTTTCTCCACCATAGGTTTAGAAGAGCGAGATTTAGAGTATATTTAGCTGTCAGATCTTGTAGCAGTGGGTGCAAAAGTGAGTCCTCATCATCCGAGGATGTTATTACAGTATTTGATTTTAGTAGACGGAGTTAGTTGGGGGAATTGTCCCTTCAACTCCACAGTTCAGGCAGTGTAGAATGTATTAGTGTGTGGTTTAAGGTATTATACATTTCTAGATGTTTGAACCTTATGGCAAGTGTTAGCCAGTTTTCGCATGTATTTTATTATATTATGTAGTGAACAGGTACAGATATCAGAAAAAGGGTTAGCTTGTGGTCCTTCGGGATCATAAGCACCGTGTGGCATTTCGGTTCTCGAGAATCAGGGCTTTACAAACTTGGTATCAGAGCCTAAGGTTCAACAGTGTCCTAGGGAGTCTGAAAACCTGTATCTAGTAGAGTCTTGTACAAGAGTGTGTTGCGCGCCACATTCATGTACTGGAGGCTATGGGATGTTTAGAAGAGTTTTTCGTTCATGATCCAGATCGTGCTATAGCAAGATTTTCTAAGAGAGTTATGTAGACTCTTGTAATGATCTACTTATGTCAGATTTACCTTCCTCTTAAGGTAACAGAAGTAGTGAAGCCAAAGTCTTTCAGATAGAACTTTCTCTGACGATCCCCGTAAATAGTTTCGGGACAGTGTTCTCTAAAGTGAGCAGAGTAAATGAATAGGCTTGAAATTATATATGTAAGAATCTAAGTGTGAAAGTTGGGAATTATATGTGTTGATTGATAGAGATATAGCTGCGATTCTCATGGTGTGAAGTATAAGTTTAAGAGATGTGATATTTGAAGGCTAGAATGAGAATAGTATGTTTATTAAAGATTTGTGGATATTCATGTTATGTTTTAGAAGCTAAGCTTGAATCTTTGAAGAATGTAAGTTTGTGGACTCCAAACTAAGTATTAAGATGTGAGTGTGGTATTAGTAGCCTATGAAGAAATCGAAGCAGATAATGTGTTTAGTGAGAAAAGTAGGTGTTGAAAAAAGTGTATGTATATGATGATGATTGTAGAGACTAAGGAAAGATAAGAGTTGTATTCCAAGAAGTAGCATTGGTATTGAATTTATGTTTTCAGGTGTAGTCTTTCTGGATGAATTAAGTTATCATTTTGTGCACCGTTGTGCCTCAGACTCTAGAGTGCATTGGTTGTAGTTCATTTCGGGGTTTAGCCAAGTGTTCAAAAGTGTCTGACGATGACTTAAAGCTGAGAGGAGGATGATAGAGAAAGTGATAAGTCAGGCCCTCAGAATCTGGTAGTGGTGCCAGTAGGTATGGAAAAGCAGTAAAGGGAGACAGTTCCCGACCCATTCTTATTTCAGTGTAATATGTCTAGAGGGACCTTGGGTCCCAAGGGGGAGATACCCCATAATGTTATAATAATTGCATGTCCATGCTCTTTCTATGATGTTAACCTCATCGTTCGTTGCATTTCTAGTTATGCTTTCGAGAATTTGGTATATTAGGTATATTCGTATTTAATATGTACGTTCAATAGAAAGGAACTCGAATTGTGGGCATGTTTGAACATGTTTTGAAGAGATTGGTTGGGTTATGATTCTGTGCATTTGAGATGCATGTGTGTTGTGAAAATTTACCCATGAGTGGGTTGTTGAATGTTTTATGCGATAGATGTGCATGACTAGTGAACGTGCGCAGAGTATTGGTTGCTTCAGTCGTGTGGTTATGTTCTGAGATGTGTTGCTTTCTTGAATAAACCCAGTCGATTAGTGTTCTTGATCTGGCCTTCACATTCGAGGACGAATGTTTCCTAGGGGAAGATGATGTAATACCCCAGAAAATTTTTCGTCGAAATTTTGTGCGTAAACATATTGGATCCAATCTTCGAGAATGATTTATAATTTTTTCTGTGTGTCATTTCTTGGGTTTCGACCCACCGTTTCGTAGAGCATCGAATAAGCTTTCCAACGATATGTGGATCACCCAAAACGTACACTCGAGCGATGAGTTACGACCATTCCGATCAAACTACGACCATTCCGATCGAACTATGAACAGTAAAATGTGCAGGAAAAAAAAAAACTGCAGCCAGGCGATTTTTTTGGTCAACTTCAAATGATCATAACTCCTTGTACATACTGAACTGTGTGAGCTTCTATATATCAAAGGAAAGCCCTGAGAGTCTTCTTTCTAATAAAATTGGTTTCATCCAATTTGGACATCGGAGTAAAAAGTTATGGCCAATTTACTTCAGCCTATCGGATAGATCACTGAAGGACAGATTCGGGTTTTATTTGTTTCTTAGGGGTATTTTGGTCTTTCATCACTCTTTTAAACCTCTATAAATACCCCATTCAGCTGAGAACTTGTATTATTTTCCTCTCATTTCTCTTATATGTGTGTGTGTGCGTGTATATATATATATATATATATATATATATATATCATGTTAGGGTTAGGGTTTTGAATTGGAGAAACTAATTGGAGGCTTTAATTCAAGAATTCCTTCTGTCAATCTCTTCCGGCCACGAAATCTAACATATATATATATATATATATATATATATATATATCAAGTTAGGGTTAGGGTTTTGAATTGGAGAAATTAATTGGAGGCTTTAATTCAAGAATTCCTTCCGTCAATCTCTTCCGGCCACGAAATCTAAGGTATGCAAGTGTTTATCTATGGACTCCTTTCGTCCATAGAGTCCACGAATCCCGTTTTGAAAGTTCAAGTTATGTATATATATACATATATATATATTTTCTAGACTTTGATGATGTGTATATATATATATGTTGATTGATATTTGATGGTTGAGATATATATGAGGATTATGTATGTTACTTGATATATATATATATATATGATGATTATGTGTGTTGGATGAGATATATGGGGTGACGAAAAACATGAGAATTTGACGAATTCACCAATGCCTAAAAGTGCATGTAAGGTGTTTGTGGAATTGTCTAAGAGGCTATAAATTTACATTCTTAGGATATAATAAGTTCCAAATGACTAGACTACTTTCTATGTATACGTTCAACATGAACTCCATGTTATTGTCTAAAATTGGAGATGTTGTGTGGAAGGCTTATGATATGGTTGTAAGTGCAGACGAGGGATTTAGTTGGTGGAATTAAGATGAATGATGGTGTTGTAGCACATGTAATTGTTCATACTGACCTATGCCTAAATGGTGCATGCAAGGTAATTGTAGAAATGACTAGTTGAAGAAGAATGGATCTTATGACCCCTTGTGATCGAAGTGATGAGTTCATACCATACTTGCATGCTACGTGTTTACTATGATGCTTGAGGGAAATGGTAAGGCCATTAGTCCACGCTAAGTGTGAAATGTCTAATTATGGGTCGAATTGCATATATCAAGATCTTAAAGGAAAGAACCTTGAGAAGTGAACCATGATGTTTTGAATGTATGTTATTTGTGTGTATCCCGATTGGATGAACTATGTTATGTTGTATTCTTCCCTAACCATATGCATCGTTGTTGAATGATCTATGGTGTAATGGCATGAGATCCCAATACTTGTATATGAATATGATCTTCAAATGATTGGTGTGAGGTGTTAATGAATGCATGGTGCATGATGGCCTGTGGGCATGTGAGTATGCGTTGTTGTATACTACGTATTACTTATGTTATTGATTGCTGGGGGTACGTATGCCCGAAATAGTCTGATGGTCTAGAGCTGAGTCAGTTCCGCGATAATCTTAGTCGTGCTATGATCGATGAATTTTTGATGATTTAAGAACTTAACATGAATTTTGTGAGAACTTAGTATGTGGGGTTTTGAACAAGAATATCTTTTCATTCTTGTGCCCAAAGAATTGATTTTATCATTGGAATTTCATGATTTTGTAAAGTGGGTAAATACCCAAGATGTTTTAATGACGAATTATGAGGTTATGAAAAATATAAATTGTTTAAGCTTTGATGTACATGATTACTTTATTATTCCCAAGTTATGATTTGATATGGCGAATTTCATATTTCTACCATGAGTTGATATTTCAAGTGTTTTCAAAATATGATTTGTGGAACTTTGAATCGTCCAATATTGGTATAAATAATAACCTTACTATCTTGTTTTCTTGAATTGAGATTTTATGTCATAAATTGCATACCACTACTATGAAATTATTTTTCTGAGGATTCTTGATTTAAGAGCCATGATTTTAGTTACATTACGACATACAAAATCTTACTAGGATTTGAAGATCTTAAATGCTTTTCAAAAGCTATTGCCATGATTTGAATATTGAAATGAAAGAATGATCATTTGAGAATATTGATTTGCATCCGCAGAGTCGGGATGATTTATATTGATTTAAGCTCGCAGAGACGAAATGCTTTGTTATTGATATCATGTTGATGTTGAGAAAAATTAAAACATTTTGAGCTAAAATGTGTTGAGTTAGGAATCCACAAATTGATATGATTTGATAAATAAGAAAGAGATTTGATTTGATCTTTATAATAGTCCCTTGTGATGTTGTGGTGGATTTCTTAATGCGTTCTGAGCTAGTCGGAGAGTATTACTTAACACCGAGAGGGAAATTTGGTATTTCTCCAAACCTATGTGCCACCGTAGGGTTGTTGATGATGATATTGTTGGTCAGAGAGCCAAGTTGTGATTATGAAATCTTTAAGGTTGTACTCACTGGCAAGAGTAAAACACTCCCACCAATGGGAGTGCTCTCCCTAGGAGGGAAAGCGTTGGTATTCCACACGGCTCATGTGGGGTTGTTGGTTATAGGAAACTCCCCTATCCATAAGAGTATGTTTCTTGAACTATCGAGTCGCTCCGAGTCTTGAGTTAATGAGTTTGGTTGTCTATGATGAGTCATGAGAATTTATGATGAATATTGATGATTTTATGATGATTTATGGGATTTTACTTATGTTTTCCTCTCTATAATATTATGAGATGTATGGATAATGAAATTCAAGCCATGCGAGTCTTTATTTTCCGTACGCATGTTTTAAGAAATCAAAGATATTATTCAAATTATTGTGTGCACCCCCAGATATTCAGTTGCTTACGAGGAGTCATAGTGAGTTATGTAACTACTTCCCACCATCCTCATTTGAGGTCCTGACAGTAGAGGGTCCTATGCAGTTGGTTCTACTGGTGGCGCGGTATTAACACCCTTCCAGCTTGGGTACAGGTTGGATCCCACTTGTGGTAAGTGGGGCATGTAGGTTAAATGATCACTCCCACAGTTTCAGTAACATTCTCAAAAAAGAACTCAGTTAATATACAGAAGTTGAGGCTGTCAGCTACAGGCCTCCCAGTATTGCTACCATTATCATTGAGTGGAGAGACTTCCTGCGAGATGAGGGTTGCTCTCGAACTTATTTACGCATTATCATTATCATTGAGTATAGAGACTTCCTGCTAGATGAGGGTTGATCTAAGATTCAGTTGTTTAGTGTTCCAGAGTTGGTGAATTTGAATATCAAATATCAGTTATCCGATTTCTCAGTATGGATAAGTACAGATGTCAGCTCTAGTAGCTTCAGATACTCAGTATCTTACTGTCAGTATTATTATTTTTGGGTGTCAGTGTTCAAAATGTAACATTCGGTGTCATGATAATTTCAGTTGTACTTTATGCATCCATGGGTGTATTGTTGATCAGGCATGTTTCAAAATTGGTAACTGCAGAGTTTCTATATATGTTTATTCCAGCGAGTACATATTATTCAGATTGTTATGTTTATGCATAAGCCTTATATTTCACCTTACCCTATCCTTGCATACTCGGTACATTCTTTGTACTGACGCATTCGTTCTATGGTGTTTTCCCCACCATAGGTTCAGAAGAGCGAGATTCAGAGTATATTTAGCTATCAGATCTTGTAGCAGTGGGTGCAGCAGTGAGTCCTCATCATCCGAGGATGTTGTTATTACAGTATTTTATTTTAGTAGACGGAGTTAGTATTAGTGTGTGGTTTAAGGTATTGTATATTTCTAGATGTTTGAACCTTATGGCAAGTGTTAGCCAATTTTTGCATGTATTTTATTATATTATGTAGTGAACAGGTACAGATATCAGAAAAAGGGTTAGCTTGTGGTCCTCGGGATCATAAGCACCGTATGGCATTCCGGTTCTCAAGAATCGGGGCATTACAAGTCCTTTAATTATTTCACTCACATCGTGCTAATAGTCTAAGTTGGTTTGTAGGATATTCTGTTGACTTTACTCTTTTGTAGATGCCTAGAACACGTGCTTTAATAATATGTGAGAAAGGTCCCAAGACCCAGACTCATGATGTGTCCCTAGTTAGGGATCAGGGTGTACTTCTCAGGATTCTATTCCTATACCCAAGCCAGAGACTCATCTACCTCAGCCAGCGGTGGGCTAGGGATGAACCCAGGCTCCATCGAGATTCATCCCCTCTTCTTTGTTTTGGGATGCTTTGGTTCAGTTGTTGGGTACTGTTGATAGTTCAAAGTCTACTAGAGCCGGAGTGCAGTCGGCAGCTACAGCTCCTAGAGTTGAGGTCCCTCCTATTTCAGCTGCTATTCAATCGACAATTGTTTAGCCAGTTATGACCCGACCTGCTATGTCTGTCGAGGAGCAAAAGACGCTGGGTAGATTCTTGAGGTTAGATCTACCTAGGTTTTCTAGTGCTCCTAGAGAAGATGGATTTGAGTTTTTAACTGCTTGTGGGGATAGGCTTCATGGGTTAGGGCTTGTTGAGACTCATGGAGTGGACTACACCTTATTTTAGTTGGAATTGTCTTTTAGACACTAGTGGAAAGGTTTTATGAGTTTTAGACCAGTTAGATATTTCTCTTTCTCTTGGGCTCAATTCTCCGAGATATTATTGGAGAAGTTTATGTTTCATAGCCTTAGAGATCATTTGATAGATTAGTTTTCTAGATTCAAGCGGGGTTCTATGATAGTCGCCAAGTATAAGGCTCATTTCCATGAGTTGGCTAGACATGCAAATTCTATCTTATATACTGAGTATGAGAGAGTTCGCTGCTTTGTGAGATGATTGATACTTCCTATTCAGATGGATACTCAGAGTTTGGTTCCTACGGGTAGAACATTTGCTAATGTTACTGATTATGCTAGAGTGATAGAGGACATATAGCTTTAGGGCCATAGTAAGAGGCCCAGGTTTCAGGGCAGATTTGGTGAGAGCCATAGTAGTTCCCGATTCAGAGGTGGTACTCCTTATGTTGGACATCCTCTGTGTCCCTCTTTTCAGCCTTAGGGTTAGATCAGTCGACTAGTGTAGGCAACTCTTCAGACAACTGATGAGGATCAACTTATTACTAGTGGGCACCTAGTATGGGTGGTGATCAGTCTATGAGGGGTTTATCTGTGAGCCATGGTAAGCGTGGTGGTTATGCCGGATCATCCAAATTTGTGAGTTTTGGTTTGTTTCATAAGTCTTATTTTACTTGTGGACTTCCTAGTCATTTCTTTAGAGAGTGCCCTGGTCGTGGGGCGATGGTTGTTTCATCCCAGGAAGCTACTCCTATTAAGGCAGTTCATCCCTTAGGTAGAGGTGGTTCGTGAGGTCATAGAGGTGGTTACCAAAGTGCACAAGGAGGTACTTAGGTAGGCAGGATAGGTGGTTGTTCAGGTGCCCTGACAGGTGATATGTGTTATCAGTTGTATGCAGTACCTACTAGGCTCGAGGCTGAGACTTCGAATGCTGTAGTTACAAGTGCAACTTTGGTATGTCACAAGTTGGCTTTTTCTTTATTTGATCCTGGATCCACTTATTCTTATATATCTACTTATTATGCACCATGGTTGGATTTGTCCAGTGATTTATTATCCTTGCCACTATACGTATCTACCCACGCAGGTGATTCTTTAGTAGTGTATCGAGTATTAAAATCATGTGTTGTGATAGTTAGTGATGTAGATACTTATGCTGATCTTATCATTCTGGATATGTTGGATTTTGATGTGATTCTGGGCATGGACTAGTTATCCCACTATCATGCGGTCATGGATTGCTTTTCCTAGACTATTACCTTAGCCATGCCTGGCGTACCCCCGGTCGTATGGCAGGGAGAGACTAGTCACGAGCCAATAGGGATTATTTTTTATGTTTGTACCAGATGACTTATTTTGAGAGACTGCGAGTCTTATCTCGCTTATTTATGTGATACTCATGTAGAGAGACCGATGATTAACTTTGTTCCTATTGTGTGTAAGTTTCCTAATGCGTTTCCTGACAATCTGCCTGGTATCCCTCTTGACAGTAAGATTGAGTTTACTATTAACCTTGATCCTTGTACCCGTCTTATTTCTATGGCACCATATCATATGGATCCAGCAGAGATTAAGGAGCTGAACTCTCAACTCCAGGATCTTCTTGGCAAGGGGTTCATTAGACCGAGTGTATTTTCATAGGGAGCTCTTATTTTGTTTATAAAGAAGAAAGATAGTTCGATGTGTATATGTATTGATTATAGGCATCTTAACAAGGTGACAGTGAAGAACCGTTATCCTATACCTCACATTGATGATTTGTTCAACCAGCTTCAGGGTGTAGCTGTATTATCTAAGATAGATTTGAGGTCTGGTTTTCATCAGTTGAGGATTTGGGCTGAGAATATCTGGAAACAGCCTTTAGGACCTGTTATGGCGACTATGAGTTTTTGGTAATGTCTTTTAGGTTGACTAATGCCCCAGCTGTGTTTATGGACTTGATGAACCATATGTTTAGACCTTATCTACATTTCTTTGTTATTGTGTTTACTGGTGACATTATTGTGTATTCGAGGAGTAGTGAGGAGCACGCGCAACATTTGAGAGTTGTGCTCCAGGTTTTGTGAGAACATGTGCTATTTGCCAGGTTCTCCAAGTGCGAGTTTTGGCTTGAGTCAGTGTCTTTTCTTGGACACGTGGTGTCCAAGGCGAGTAGTATGGTAGATTCAGCTAAGATTTTGGCATTTCGTGATTAGGCTAGGCCTACGTGAGGTTCGCAGTTTTATTCAATTGGTTGGTTATTATAGACATTTTGTTGAGGGTTTTGCTACCATATTAGCCCCTATGACTAGATTGACCAAAAAAAGTTCCTTTTCGATGGTTCGAGGAGTGTGAATTGAACTTTGAAAAGTTCAAAGATTGTCTCACTTCAGACTTGGTGTTATCTTTTCCAGTTGAAGGAGAGGTATTCACAGTTTTTTGTGATGCTTCTAGTGTTGGTCTTGGTTGTGTGTTGATGCAGCAAGGTCGTGTCATTGCCTACGCTTTTAGACAGCTTAAGGTGCATGAACGCAACTACCCAACTCATAATTTAGAGTTGGTGGTGGTAGATTTTGCGTTCAAGATTTGAAGGCATTACTTGTATGATGTGCGTTGTGAGATATTCACCAATCATGTAGTCTTCAGCATCTTATGACCCAGCGAGAGCTTAATACTCGCCAGCATAGGTGGATGGAGTTGCTAAAGGACTATGATATGTCTATCTTGTATCATTCGAGTAAGGCCAATATTGTGGTGGGTGCCTTGAGTTGCAAGGAAGTGAGTATGGGTAGTTTGGCTTGTATTTTAGTTTCTTAGAGGCCCTTGGCACGGGACATCAGTCCTTAACCAATTTGATAGTTCGCCTCAATATTTCGGATCTTGTGAGGATTTTGGCTTCTGTGGAGGCGAGGTCATCCCTATTTGAGCAGATTCATGACCGTTAATTTGAAGATAGTAAGTTATGCCTTCTCCATGATACGGTAGTGAGTGGTGAGTCTGGGAGATACACCATGGATGTTGAGCGTATCTTTAGATTTTGGGGTCGTATTTGTGTTCCCTAACTTAATGACTTGATTTAGTCAATTCTGCATGAGGCTCACAGTTTTAGATATTTTCATCCCGGTACAACCAAGATTTATAGAGATTTGTGACAATTGTACTGGTGGGACAGTATGAAGAGGGATGTGGCAGACTTTGTAGCTCATTGCCTATGTTGTCAGTAGGCTAAGGCCGAACATTAGTATTCAGGTGGATTGACTCAAAGATTGCCCATTCTCGAGTGGAAATAGGAAAGGATCACCATGGACTAAATTAGTGGCTTGCCTCGGACTTCCCATGGCCACGATGGTATTTGGGTTGTTGTGGATCGTTTGACCAAGTCAGCCCATTTTATTCTGATTCAATGACCTTTAGTACTGAGAAATTAGCCCAGATTTATGTTTGGGAGATAGTTCGGTTGCATGGGGTCCCTGTGTCTATCATATCAGATCATGGTTCTGTGTTTACTTTGAGGTTTTGGAGGGCATTTCAGGATGAGTTGGGTTTGAGTACAGTTTTTCATCCGCAGATGGATGGTCAGTCCATGCAGACTATTCAAGTGCTTGAGGATATGCTTTGAGCCTACGTTATGGATTTTGGAGGTCAGTAGGATAGCACTTAGCATTGACAGAGTTCGCCTACAACAACAGTTATCATTTGAGTATTGAGATGACACCTTGTGAGGCTTTGTATGGTAGGAGGTGTTGTTCCCCTATAGGATAGTTTGAGAATTCCGAGGTTAGACCCTGTGGTATAGATTTGCTTCAGGACTCATTGGATAGAGTCAGGGTGATTTAGGATAGATTGAGAGCAGCCCAGAGTAGACAGAAGGCCTATGCCAACCATAGACTCCGTACCTTGAGATTGGGAGTTAGTGATCGTGTATTCCTTCGTGTTTCACCTATGAAAGGTAAGATGAGATTTGGAAGGAAGGGAAAGCTTAGCCCTTGCTATATTGGTCCTTGTGAGATTCTCCGAGTAGTTGGTGAGGTGGCCTATGAGTAGGGTTTACCTCCAGACTTTGTCGTTGTTCATCCGGTTTTCCATGTCTCCATGTTAGAAAAGTATATTCCTGATCCTTCTCATATGCTTAGATGGGACTCAGTCCAGTTAGACGATCAGTTGACCCTTGTGGATGATCCCGTGCTTATTTTATCTTGGAAGGTGAGGCGACTGCGTACTAGGGATATTCCGGTAGTCAAGGTTTAGTGGAGGCATCGCCCAGCAGAGGAGGCTACTTAGGAGATTGAGAGTGAGATGTGGGCCCAGTGTTCTCACTTATTTAAGGCTTTAGGTATTTTCTTGTTTTAACTTTCGACGACGAAAGGTCCTTAGTAGTGGATGTTGTAATGACCCTTCAGGTCATTGTAGCTATTCCTGCTTATTTCACAGGTAGAGCTTCTTCATAGCTGCCCCAAGACATTAGTGACTTGCTGGAACTAATAGATCGGTTACCTGGCATTTTGTTTGGTTCCTTGAACCACTTTCTCAATTTGAAGTCTTCGTTGGTCCTAATTGACCACCAAGCCAAAACTTTAGAAATCGACCTTAAATGCAAAATCTGACTTTGCCAATGCATCCTAAACATCGAAAATTGTGTGATTACATATCTTATTTGTTTGAAACGGACCCCGGGTGTATCTCGAGGCATTGGCCAAAGCTCAAAACCAAGTTCGAAGCTTCAGCCATACCTTGTATAGACCGATATGCCATAACTGCAAAGGCTAGGATGCAACAGTAGTGCCATGACTACAGCAAGGCAGAGGGTGCGACCGCATGACCTGAGGGCTGCGCATGCCTATTTAAGGGTTGTCTTGCCTGAAATTTCGGCTATTTTATGCCTCTTAAGGAAAAACCCTAATGGAGTGTAAAATCTTCAAAGTGAGTTGTGTGGGTTGAATTGGAGCTTAAACAACTTGAGTAATTGAATCTTGCTACAATCTAAGGTAAAATTTCTTCTAGTTTGGTATTGATTTCATGATTTTGAATCAAAAACCCTAAATCACTGAGGCTCAATTATATCCCCAAATTTGATTGATTGACTCCAATTGCTTGAGGGTTATAACTCCCTAAAGATAGTTGAACAATGGGTTGGTCTTGAAAACACTTTTTCCAAAGGTGGAACCTGTAGACACCTAATTTCATCCTGCCCCGATAACATTTTTCACCCATTTTACCTTTTCCTACCGTGTACCCTCATCCATGTTATTATACCTCTACAAAATGACAAAAAATAACAACCCCCTAACTAATTTTATTTTTATTCTGAAAACCTATCCAATCAAAAATAAACAACCACTACCCCACCTACCCTTACCCTACCCGCCTACCCTACCCCCTACACCACTCACGTTTTCTTTACCTTTTTCTTTGCCATAACAATTGATCAACAAAAAAAAGGCGTAGGGCCCACAGATTTTTTCGATTCTTATCAATACATAAGGAAAGCTTCCAACTATTTTGGAGGGGTCTATTTTTTGAATAAAAACAAACAGAGCCATCAGCTCTCTTCTTCTTTCCTTTTTAGGACCACCTCACAGCATACAGACTCCCTGATATTTCTTCTTCACGAAGGAAAAGAAACACAGGGGAGAAAATGGATTGAAACGTCAGAGGGGGGATCGGGTTTTCTTTCTTTTTTTAGACTCCCAAAGACATCATCACTGAGGGTGAAGAAGCTATACACAGAGCAAAGGAAAAGAAAAGGGAGATCTGACTGGAGCTTTCCATGGGGACCGACAACAACAATGCGTAATCACAAGCACCCAATTCCCATCTATTCTCAATACACATAGCCACACAGTGAGAGACAGAGAGAGAGAGATCGAGAGCGAGAGAAATTGGGTCAGAGAGAGAGATCGATGGGGTTGAGGAGAAGACGGGCGAGGCTCGTGAGTGTTCTGCCAATGAGATTGCTGCTGGAATCTCTATCAAAAGACGCCGGCCATCATTTTTTGTTGGCACGGTGACATCATCACCAAAATCTAGTCGGAGAACGTCAAGGGGTCGCCGGGATCCGATCTTTCTATTCAATTTTTGCTCTTGTCAGTTGCTTGCTGGAGTTTTGTCTACGCGGACTTCGACTTATCTCGTAAAATCTTGATTTTGATATTCATTCGTTCTCGTGGATTTCTGTTTGTATCTTTCTTTTGGGATTAGTCCATGTTTTGGGTTCGGGTTGGTGAAAAATACAAAAAAAAGGTTTTGATTCGAGCTGGTGGGTTGTGGCTGAAGTTCAATTCGAGGTTTTCGATGCGGACTTCATCTCGTTTAATCGAATAATGATTGATTGAAAGCGACATTGAGGTCCAATTCTATCTTATCTCCCTTTAAATTCTACGTGAATATGAATGATTTGTTTCTTGGCATGTTCGAATCTTTGTTTGTGTTGGTTGATTTTGGATTTGAATGTGAAAACTCAAATTGATAGTCGAAGAATTGAAATTGGTGATTTACGTATTGACTTGGGGGTTGGAATTTAAAATTTTATTTGGTGAATGTCGATTATTTTTTTGTTAATTGTTGAACACTATAGTGTTATGTGTTAGGCCGTTAAATAAGTAGGCAAACGATAGGTCGGGGTAGGCAAATTTTAGGAACGGTATTTGGTTGAATGTGGGAATGTGCATATGAATAGTCTTTTACTTTATCGCACAAGATTTGAAGATGTATTCATTCGCCGGGGAATACCCCGAGGTCACATTGTACTTATTCACTGGGGAATGCCCCGACGTATTATGTACTCGGAGGATGTCCATGATGAAGGCACGAGGCATCGGGTAAAGCCTTGGAGCGTAGTTTAGGATTAATGTAGGTTTACTTTTCAGTCCTTTTTTTATTTTGGGTTGTAATAATTGGACTGGACTCTATAATTTTGGATTTGTTTTATTTGTTTGTTTGATTGATTGATTTGTGTGTTTTTGTGTGGTTTATATATTTATAATGTCAAATTAGCCGATATACTCCACCAAGCGACTGTGGTCAAACTACGGGATCGAGAGGTGTCTAACACCTTTCCCTTGGTCAACAGAATTCCTTAGCCGGAATCTCTGTTCGAAAATCAGTTTCAAAGAGTCAAATCATTTTGAAAAGGATTTTTCAAAGATGACTTGGCACACCCGATTATGTCAAGTGGCGAATCTAAATAAAAAATATAAATAATCCTTTTTCGAAACAAATTTTCAATCCTTTGTCACTTTAATAATAAAAACCCTTTCAAACTTAAAAATGAATCTTTTTGGAGTACGAAAAAAGGGGTGTGACAACTCTGGCGACTCTGCTGGGGACTTGTTCAGAATTCGAGCTTATTTTGGAGTCGTATCGGCTTTGTTTGGCACTATAGGTGTACAAACATTTTGTTTGTGTTGTTTTGTGTTATTGTTTTATCATTGTGGCATGTTTTCGTGCTCTTTGTGTGCAATATTTATCCTATGTGTTACCGCTTTTATATTTGTCAACATCATGTGTCTACCCCCAGGCCTTCTTTCTGCAACAAGTCTTTAGTACACGTGTTGTACACAACCTCTAATTGAGTCACCCTTATTTTAGGGGGGGAGCCATCGGTGTTATGGAGTAGGTGGAAAGCAAAGCAGCCACTATCGACCATATGCTCCCCCAAACAGCCTTGTTAGTGAACCCCAACGTAGATCAGCCTTTAGGTCATGCTTATGTGCATCATATTGAAGACCTAGTAGGGCCCACTTGGCCCTTTATAGGAGACTCACCTCTAAGGCATCTCTACGTGCTAAATGTTGAATCTTCGAGGGTAACAAGGTTATTTGACCGACTAGTTTGGGCGAAAACATGAGTTAGAAGCAAAGTGTGTAGACAAGAAATTGTTGAAAAAAAAAAGAAGAAAAAAAAAGTGAAGAAAGAAAAAAGATTTGGTAGTTTTTAGGGTTCTTTATGGCTTTTGTTTTTCACAATTCAAAAATTAAAAAAAATAAAATATTTTTTTACTTTTTGCACTCATTTCCCAAAAAATCAAAAACGTTAAAAAAATTTCCTTTTATTTCTTTAGTAATCATTCATAATTCAAAAACTCCAAAACTATTTTTCCTTTCAATAGGAGCTTTATACATTCTTATATAATGAAAATGCCTAAAAGATTTTCCTTCGTAATTGTTGGTGTCAGTTTTAGTTGAAGTGTGTAATTAAAAATCCAAAAAAAGATTTTATTTGTTTGTCTTTGGTTGTACCTCTTAAGTTAGGGTCAATCTATTAGTTAATCATTAATTGTCCAATTTGGACGAACTACGCACCCCTGATTCTTCTCTCTCGGGAGTGAGATACATAGGCAACCTATTGTGGGTTCGGGGATCTTATTTCAAAAATTCAAAAAGATTTTCTTCACTCTTTATTAGAGTAGGTGTTTCATATACGTCTTTAAGAGAAAACAACAAAAAAAGATTTTTCCTTTAATAGGTTCAAGTTTCGTTTTCATATGAAATTCAAAATCGAAAACCCAAAAAGATTTTCTTTGGTAATCATAGGTTTCATTTTGTATAGGGATGTCAAAGCCGAAGAATTCAAAAATATTTTCGTCATTTCTGTTGACAAATTTTTATTTTCTTTTCTTTTTAAAGTTTCAAGAAAAAGAAAAAAGAAAGAAAAAGAGTTTAATCGGCCATTTTGGCAAGACTTCACGAACTACGCATACCTGATTCTCCTCTTTCGGGAATGAGATACGTAGGCGCCCTTCTTGGGTTAGGTGATCTTTTTAAGGAAAAAAAAGAGGTTTTGAAAAACTGTTGAACTCTAACCATTTGCTATCTCTTATCCAGTTATTTAAGGTGGTTGGTTTGTGGCATTTTGGCTGGTCCTCCATATTGCTCCAAGTCACAGAGGAATTTATGGCCAACAATGATACCGAGTTAGTTGTTACTAATCAGATAGGGAGTTTGGGGAATGAGAATGTAGGAGATAATGAAGAGATTTGGAAATTAAGGCAGCAAATAATAGAAATGCATCGAGCTTGGGCTAATGGGTTGCCGCCTCCTCCAGTTCCCACTGATAATCTGGAATATCTTTCTAGCTTGCCTCCCGTGTCACATGCATAATTTCCCATTTTTGTTGATATGCCACAACATGCATCAGGATCGAATCCAGGGCAACAATATCTAACCACTTCCAAGGTTCATTTCCTCACTCCCCAATCCAAGACTACCACATACTCGGCTTCAGCTGTTGTTCATGCTTTTACGGTGCCACCCCCACTTGAAGCTCCTAATTTTGATGTTCATCCACAAGTTGTGCCTCCCTACTCTACAAGAGATCCTGCATTGAATATTTTTAGTGATCAGCATTATGCTCTCGAGGCCATATTTAAGTCGACTGGTCCTTACGATTGCCCTCAACCTCTTGAATTTCCTCCTAACACTGAGAAGCCTATTATGATAAAAGAATAAGAGAAAATAGCCAGAAAATTGAGAAATTTGGAACTGACTACGAAAAACTTACAAGGACTTGGGGGGTACAAAAGTGTCTCATATAAAGATCTGTGTATGTTTCCTGGTGTACATCTTCCTCTTGGTTTTAAAATGCCAAAGTTTGAGAAGTATGATGGACATGGCGATCCTGTATCACATTTAAGATGCTATTTCAACCAGATGAGAAGTGCTGGAGGGAAGGAAGAATTGCTCATGGCAGATATCGGTGAGAGTCTTTCAGGTCTAGCTTCAGAATGGTTTGTTGACCAAGACATTGACAAGTGGAACAACTAGGATGACCTTGCTAATGAATTTGTGAAACAATTTCAATACAATATAGAGTTGATTCCTGACGAGAAATCGCTAACTAATATGAAGAAAAAGAGTACTGAAACTTTCAGAGAGTATGCAATTAGATGGCGTGAACAAGATGCTAGAGTGAAACCGCTAATGAAAGAAAGTAAGATAGTGGAGGCATTTATTCAAGCGCAGGATGAGACATATTATGAACACTTGTAACATGTATTAGGCAAGCCATTTATTGAGGTCCTTAAAATGGGGGAGATGATATAGGATGGAATTAAGACCGATCGCATTGTGAGTTTTGCAATATTGAAAGCGACTACTCAAGCAATTCAAAAAGGTTTGGGAAGTGTTGGAGGAAAGAACAATAAGGAAGATGCATCTGCCATTATAGTTGGACAATAGGCACGGGCAAAAGGACCATACCATCGTTACCCACGGGCTCAAACCCAAGTTTATGGCCAAGTTCCATAGAATCTTTACCAAAATCCATTATATCCCATTCCCCCACCTCCATATCAAGTGTATAATCTGTAACCTTTTGTTCAACCTCCATCTTACACATACTAGCGCGCGTTAACTCTGACCAATCATCCTCCAACTCCACATACATACTGAAACTCTTCTAGGCCTGATTTTAAATTTAAGCCAAACGATGAAATGAGACAGAAGTCGAGGGATAGCTTCACACCCATTGGAGAGTCGTATGCAAGTTTATTCCAGAGATTGGTACAGTAGGACATGATCACTCCTCTCCTTGGGTATACTCCAGACCCACATTTAAGAAGTTTTGATCCTAATGTACGGTGCGCATATCATTCTGATGTTCAGGGTCACAGTATTAAAGACGGTCGTGATTTGAAAAGAGAAATTGAAAAGATGATTCAAGATAAATCAATCATGGTGCAAACATTGACAGTGAGGAAAGCTCTAGTCATGCTGATATGCAAACCAGTGGCTAAAATGTCAGGCTGAGCAATTGAGAAGTCACCCCTCTCCTTACTAGGAAGGGGTCTAGTAGCTTGTTTTGTTTTATTTTCTGTTGTCCGAATTATTTTAGGGTAGTAGTTTGGAATTTATCTTGTTTTGTCCTCTTGTTGTTTATGTTCAAACCCTTCTATATTTTGTTTCAACTAAATGAAGTGTCCCATTTTACTTTGTGTTTTAAATATATGTTTGTTTGTTTTCTTTACATAGCACATTTTATGTTGACTCTAGTGATATGACATACTAGTGAAATTTTCAGCCAGATCTTAAAATCCAGTTTAAGCATGAACATTGAATCAGACGGTTAAATTTAGAAAAAGAGAGCATATGAGAAAATAGATAGAGTGTTGAGACATTTAGTAACAAGTTAAGGCAATTATTTTGAGAATCACAAGAACAACTTGGTCATCAATCGAAAGACAGGTCCCAATCAGGTCAAATAGTGGACGTGTGATCCCTATATCAAGAGAAATAAGAAGATAATCAGCTCCACGAAAGTATGAGTCATTCAATATGAGAAATGTACAACAAAGGTGGAGTTTGCAGAAGAAGTAGTGACACACAGACTCAGTCTACTTAAAAAGATGTCGCAAATGATCTTCATCTCTCCTTTGCTTACCCCATTTGAGCCTTAGTGTTATTTTCTTTCATACCCCTCTTTTGGAATCAAGATAGAGTAAGCAAAGTTTAAAGAATAGTGCCGAGTAAAAAGATAAAGTCAAAAAGTTACAAAAAAGAGACAAAAATATTTCCAAAATAAAAGTGTCAAGTAAAATAGAGTCAGAAAAGTACAAAAAAAAGAGTCAATAAAAAAAAAAAAAAAGAAATCAGAATCAAGCAAAACAAACTGCCAGAACTACACATTACCTGATTTTCCTCTCTCGAGGGTGAGATACGTAGGCTGCCCTACTCAGGGCTTGATCCAACTAAATAAAATTTAGAATTGCCCAGTCAAAAATTAGGGTATGAGTTAATCCTCATTTTTTGAGTTGATTCCAAAAGTTGTAAGTCCTATACCACTTCAAGTGTCGTTTGGGCCTTATATTATCCCTTCTTTCTAACCTTATCCAAAAGTCAAGTTACAACTAAAGAAAGACCTTCAGATTAATCTTTGAGAATGCTAACTCTAAGTATGCAATGGATATGATGATGCATTTTGGGTACTATTTGTCTTCCTCAACATAAGAAATCAGGAGAGAAATAAAAATGAGAGTTTTATTGGTGAAAACCCTCATGGGCACCATAAGGCGATGGTAAGTTGAGAGAAATAAAAATGAGAGAGCCTTATTGGTGAAAACCCTCACGGACACCATAAGGCAATGGTGAGCTAAGAGAAAGAAACAGGTTTGTTGGCGAAAACCCTTCAAGGCGCCACTAGCCGAATGAGGTTTCCGAATGAATTTGGCCTAAGGAAGCAACTCAATTTCAAGGCCATTAACTCAACAACAATTGGTAGAAAGTTTAGATAAAAAGATCAAGCTGCTTAATCCAAAATGCATGGCATAATCATTATAGTTGACTGTCATTTTTAGATGAACTCTTTGTTTCTTTGTTCCAAATAGGGACATTCATTGTCTTTTCTTTCTTCTTTTTATTTTTGTTTTATCTTTCTTGAGTCAATTATCCGAATAAAAAAATTGTCATTTTTTTCTTCTTTCTTGTCTTTGAGTCAAGTCTATGTAGAAATAAGTGAGAAAAGATTTCAAAACTGGTTACCAACTTCTTCAATTGCAGAAAATAAGACAAAAGGTCAGCACATGAAAGAGACATGATTGTGAACCGAAATAAGGCATGCAGAAAGTTGTGTCAATAGAAAATTCTAGGAATTCATGAAAATACCAAGGGTCAAAGAGTTTATATGAGAAGCATGGCAAAGCAAAGATACTGTGTTTGTTTCAGAAGAACTCTTAATAATCGGAGTTTGGGTCAATGATGCAGCAAGTCAATGACATATGCTAATAGTTGGAAGCAAGGTTAAATGTGACCGGGGCAAGAGCAATTTCCACGAAAACCAAAGCCACAAACCAGCCACCATGTTTTTAAACTAACAAGTTTTCTTTGTATGAAACAGGAATACATGTTACCTTCGAATCAAGGATTTCAAAGCCTAAACATCAAAGTCCGTAACATTCTCACTTTTTTAAATGCAACAGGCAATATTGCTGCACATATTTGATATTCAAAGCCATGGAGACACACTTTCTTGTTTGGGTAATTCCAGCAATATTTGTGAGGAAATGCACTTTCTTGTTTGGTAATTCAAGCGGTATTTATAAGGAGACACACTTTCTTGTTTGGGTAATTCAAGAAACATTTGTAAGGATACGCACTTCCTTGTTTTGACAATTCAAGCAACATTTGTAAGGAGACGCACTTCCTGGTTTGGGCAATTCTAGCAATATTTGTAAGGAGATGCACTTTCTTAATTCAAGTGCTATCATAAGGAGACGCACTTCCAAAGGAGACACACTTCCTTGTTTGGTAATTCAAGCGCTATCATAAGGAGACACACTTCCAAAGGAGACGCACTTCCTTGTTTGGTAATTCAAGCGACATTGGTAAGGAGATGCACTTCCTTGTTTTGATAATTCAAGCAACATCGGTAAGGAGATGCACTTCCTTGATTAGGTAAATCAAACTTTGCTTTTTGGGTAATGCACTTCCTAACTTAAGTCTTGATTCCTAGTAGATGTACCTCCTAGTCGAGTCAGTCCCCTTGACTTTTAGAAAATGCACTTCCTAGTCGAGTTATTGCACTTAATCCTTAGGAGATGCACTTCCTTCCTATTTTTCATTTGTTAGGTGACACACTTTTTAACTTAAACTTGTATCTCTAGAAGACGCAATTTCTAGTTAGAATCCCTTATTTTATTTCTTACGAGATGCACATCCTAGTTTTAGTTATTCAATTTTACTCTCAAGAGATTCATTTCTTGGTCAGAGTCTTGATTCATCATTGCAACATGCAAGTAGGTATGATGTGACTTTTCCAAAAGTCTTCTGATGATAAATTGGGGGAAAAAATTCAATTTCTGTTTTGGAACTTTACTTTTCTGGAAAATGAAATTTCTCTTTATAATAATTTTGTTTGGGATAATTTTCTTTCCAGTTTTGATGTGATTTCAGGAGCCTGCCTGAAGCACAGGGTGAATAAATGGAAAACCAAGCAATAATGTGAAGAAATTAAAAGTTAAACAGATTGAAAAATAGCAAGTCAGGAGCCCGCCTGTAGAACAGGGTGAAGAAATTAAAAGCATAGCAACAAGTTGATGAAATAGCAAGTCGGGAGCCTGCCTGCAGAACAAGGTGAAGAAATTGAAAGTCAGGCAACAAGTCAAAGAAATTGCAAGTCAGGAGCCCACCTGAAGAATAGGGTGATGAAACTCAAGAGTCCAAAAGAAGTTGCGTAGATAGGATTTTGTAATTTCATTTTTGTTTTAACTTGTAATTTTCATTTTTGATGTAATGACAAAGCCGCGAACCAGAACCTCGATGGAACCTCACTCGAATCTCTAACTTGGTATAGTCCTTCTCTTTCAAATCTTTTGAAATACCGATACTCGATTCCTTCATAACTTGGGTAGGTAGGTTGTCCTAAGTCCAACTTGGTTGCTCTACTTCCTTCTGTTTCTTTCTTTGAATAGTGGTCGGGAAAAAATTCTGTCTTTTTGTCTACTTCTTTGTCTGAAAACACTTCGTGTTTACATTCAAAGGGGGCATGATGTAGACACCTAATTTTGTCTCGCCTCGATAACATTTTTTACCCATTTTACCTTTTCCTACCGTGTACCCTCATCCATGTTATTATACCTCTATAAAATGAAAAAAAATAACAACCCCCTAACTAATTTTATTTTTATTCTAACAACCTATCTAATCAAAAATAAACAACCACTACCCCACTTACCCTTACCCTACTCGCCTACCCTACCTCTCACACCACTTACGTTTTCTTTACCTTTTTCTTTGCCATAATAATTGATCAACAAAAAAAAGGCATAGGGCCCACAGCTTTTTTTGATTCTTATCAATACATAAGGGAAGCTTCCGACTATTTTGGAGGGGTCCATTTTTTGAATAAAAAACAAACAAAGCCATCAGCTCTCTTCTTCTTTCCTTTTTGGGACCACCTCACAGCATAAGGACTCCCTGATATTTTTTCTTCACGAAGGAAAAGGAACACAGGGGAGAAAATGGGTTGAAACGTCAGAGGAGGGATTGGGTTTTCTTTCTTTTTTTGGACTCCCAAAGACATCATCACTGAGGGAGAAGAAGATAGACACAGAGCAAAGGAAAAGAAAAAGGAGATCTGACTGGAGCTTTCCATGGGGAACGACAACAACAACATGTAATCACAAGCACCCAATTCCCATCTATTCTCAATACACATAGCCACACAGTGAGAGACAAAGAGAGAGATCGGGAGTGAGAGAAATTGGGTCAGAGAGAGAGATCAACGGGGTTTAGAAAAAGAAGGGCGAGGCTCGTGAGAGTTCTGCCGATGAGATTGCGGCCGGAATCTCTATCGAAAGATGCCTTCCATCATTTTTCATTGGCACGGTAACCTCATCACCAAAATCTGGTCGGAGAACGTCAAGGGGTCGCCGGGATCAGATCTTTCTATTCAATTTTTGCTCTTGTCAGTTACTTGCCGGAGTTTTTTCTATGTGTACTTTGAATTATCTCGTAAAATCTTGATTTTGGTATTCATTCGTGCCCGTGGATTTCTTCTTGTATCTTTCTTTTGGGATTAGTCCGTGTTTTGGGTTCAGGTTGGTGAATAATACAAAAAAAAAGGTTTTGATTTGAGCTGGTGGATTGTGGCTGAAGTTTGATTCGAGGTTTCTGGTGCGGACTTCATCTTATTTAATCCAATAATAACTGATTGAAAGAGACAATGAGGTCCAATTCTATCTTATATCCCTTTAAATTCTATGTGAATATGAATGATTTGTTGCTTGACATGTTCGGATCTTTATTTATGTTGGTTGATTTTGGATTTGAATGTGAAAACTCGAATTGGTAGTCGAAGAATTGAAATTGGTAATTTGCGTATTGACTTGGGGGTGGGAATTTAAAAATTGATTTGGTGAATGTCGATTATTTTTTTGTTAATTGTTGAACACTATAGTTAATTGTTGAACACTATAGTATTATGTGTTAGGCCGTTAAATAAGTAGGCAAACGATAGGTTGGGGTAGTCAAATTTTAGGAACGGTATTTGATTGAATGTAGGAATGTGCATGTGAATAGTCTTTTACTTTATCACACAAGATTTGAAGATGTATTCATTCGCCGGGGAATGCCCCGAGGTCATATTGTACTTATTCACCGAGGAATTCCCCAACGTATTATGTACTCAGAGGATGTCCGTGATGAAGGCCCAAGGTGTTGGGTAAAGCCTTGGAGCGTAGTTTAGGATTAGTGTAGGTTTACTTTTCTGTCCTTTTTTATTTTGGGTTGTAATAATTGTAATGGACGCTATAATTTTGGATTTGTTTTGTTTGTTTGATTGATTGATTAATTTGTGTGTTTTTGTGTGGTTTATATATTTATAATGTCAAATTAGCCGATATGCTCCACCAAGCGACCGTGGTCAAACCACGGGATCGAGGGGTGCCTAACACCTTTCCCTTGGTCAACAGAATTCTTTAGCCGGAATCTCTATTCGCAAACCAGTTTCAAAGAGTCAAATCATTTTGGAAAGGATTTTCAAAGGTGACTTGGCACACCTGATTATGTCAAGTGGCGACTCTGAATAAAAAATATAAATAATCCTTTTTCGAAACAAATTTTCAATCCTTTGTCACTTTAATATAAAAAACCCTTTCAAACTTAAAAATGAATCTTTTTGGAGTATGAAAAAAGGGGTGTGACAGAACCCACTTAGGGTTTTGATGTTATTTTGAACCCATGGTACAATGGTGCCATAATGGGCATTGTTATTCTTGTTTTAATGCTTAGATAGTATTGTTGAGAGCTTAGATCATGGAAGAAGAAGCTTCGGGGAAAGAAAAGGAAAAGCATGTTAGTTCGTAAGTTGCTTGGACTCAAGGTAGGTTAAGCTTACTTGTAGTTAGATTGAGCTTAATTGTAGTATAATTATTGATATCTTGTGAGATTGGGTAGGGTTTAGATGATAAATGGTTGAATGGTGATATTGGAGATTAGTGGATTCTTATAGGTTATTGAACTTTCAAGGTGTGATGCTTGACCCTTAGCCTAGAACTTTTGATAGTCTACTTGTAGTCTCATGAATAGTATAAGAATACTCTAGTTGCTTTAATAGATGAGAATAATATTGCTACCTAACCTAAATAGTATGTTGACCTAGCTATTACTTAGTTAGGAAATAACTTTGGTGATGGGTTGACTTAGGTTGAATATTGAAGAAGATTTCCCCTATAGGATTAGTGAGGATTAATAGTCCCTTATGATGTAATTTAGAAAACTTAGCCCAAAATCTAGGTAGACGTTAGTCTTATGATACTAAATTTGGCATCCTTGGGATTTAGGAGTGGACTTGACCCACCTTAAGCTTGAACTACGAAATCCTTTAAAAACCTAGATTCTTGAAGAATGTCTTGATTACGTTGTTGTAATTATAATGGTTAGACCCAATGGTCGGATTATGCATATAGTCGATGGTTGGATAATATGTATCTCTTAGTCATGATATTTATAGCCTTGAAAAGGGGAAGAATATGTATATCATATAAATGCTTATGCTTATTCTTACACTCATATTGTGTGGTGATGCTTAATAGCAAAGTAGGATGATATATGCTACCGTACATCCCTATTACTCTATTATTATGGAATTTTATATGCTTATTGATTTGTCTATGTATATGTATGTACGTTGTTATCTTAGGTGATATGTACTGGTATGATGATGTCTGGCGAAATTCGGAGGATATGTTGATGTTATGATAATACTAGGTGAATCCTAAAGAGGTAATGATATTATGATGTTGCCTGGTGAATCCAGAGGATATGATGATGTTATGATGTTGCTCGGTGAATCCTGAGGATAAAGTGATATTATGATGATACCCTATGAAATTTGGAGGATCTATTGATGTTATGATGATGCCCGGTGAATCCGTAGGATATATTGATTTTATCATGATGCCAGGTAAAATTCAGAGGATATGTTGATATTATGATGATGCCCAAAGAATTTGGAGGATATGTTGATATTATGATAATTCTTGGTAAATCTAGAAGAGGTAAAGATGTTATGATTCCGTTTGGTGCAAATTTACATAAATGCTTGAATACATAGTGAGGTTAGGCCATATGGAGCCTAACCACTTATGTACGTGGGACATGATATTTTCCCTTGGTAAATTATTGTTCATTCCTTGCCCTTTTTTCACTAAATAAGAGGTGTGGCCCTTGTTGACTCTAATGGTAACTAGAACTAATTTATGCCTATCATTGGGTTAAGGCTAATTGGTATGTGTAATCTTGTGTAGAACCAAAGGCTCACCGAGTAAATCTACTTAGTTTGAATTAATGGTTAAGTTATGGAATTTTGCCTAGTAAAGTGGATTGTACGATAACTATTTATTCCTATTAAATGATTATGACTTGTAGGCTAGAAGCCTAGTAAACTAGTTGGGGGACCTTACTTGGCTAAAATATGGAAACTAGTCCTTAAGGTTGTAACATGCTCAATAATAATAGACTTGGTAGTGTTCAATGGATAGTTAAGTTGTCTTCTAGTATGTGATGTCGTGGTGGCTTAATTGAGGGTTTATATAATGAGAATGATAACTTGGTAATGGCCTTGTATTGGGTGAATGAGTAATAACATTGGTAATTTGTAGCCTTTCCATTAAGTGATGGCTAGTAACTATAAGATTTTTAATCTAGTGGTTTATGGAAATGAAGGTTAACTAATATAGACTAATCTTGGATTTTACTAATGAGTTAGAGAATAAGTAGTTATATAACTATGTTAGTTCGATGGTTGTTTCGTTATGATTTAATTATGGTAATAATGATGATTGTGGACCTCGAAAATGAGCCATGGTAGGGTTGTGTTACCCGAGGTTTCGATTAATTGTGGTGTAGTATTGACTTGATGTATTATGGTTTGATTTTTTTGGTGTACTCTCCAGTGGTACGGGACACCATGATGAGTTATTTTTTGTGTTCTTTTGCGTGTACTTCCCTGCACTATGGGACGTCGTGGTCAGTTCTTGTGGTTATTACTCTAATGAAGGTTGGTGTTGTTATAGTAAATTTATGGGTGTTATTGTATACATGTGGCTTTACTCTTTCGAAATGATTACTTATTTATAGGATGAATATGGGATGTTATTAAGATGATACGTTATGCTATTACCCTAGTAGTTTAGTTATTTTATTCGACGATATCGAAGAAGATCCAGGTTCGATCCTATTCCTTGACTTTAAGTTATTGGCTTGCCTTATATCATCTTTATATTATAAATTAGCTTAGTCGGCCTATGATGCCTACTGAGTACCCATGTTTTTGTACTCATACTACACTTTTGTACCTTTTTGGTGCAGACCCAGGTTCTAGTTATCGTTGTTGAGTCAAATTCGTGCCACGTTGATCATTCAGAGATAGGGTAAGCTGTTAGAGTTCGAGTTTCTCTCTTTCCCTTCTATCTTTATTTGTCTTTTGTTTTCGAGACAAATGTATGAGATTATTTAAGACATCTTTAACTTGGAGTTGTAAATTCTATTATTAAGTTTAGAGACTCTTATACTAATACTATCAGGTTTTGCTATCTTTAGTTATGGAATGTTATTGTTTATATTGTGTTCATATATAGGGTCATGTTGGACATTTCTACCAAGGCAGCCCATTGCATTAGCTCTGGCTTACAGTATCGGCTTACCTACAGGTGGGATGTGGTATGTGCCATCATGACTCGGAAATCAGGTCGTGACAATATGCTTTGGAAACACTGGAAATATTAGAAATATTTTAAATACTGGAAATTTGGGAAATATTGAAAACATTAAATTTTATAAACCTCTCTGAAGGATATGTAGAGAAGAGTCATGGATATTGGTTGTATACGGGTTGCCGAGCCCTCCATAACTCCTACATCAAGAAGCTTTAGCTCTGTAGGTCTATACGAGGTAGCATATACTTGACGAACCCTCTATGGGTCCTATATTGAGAAGCTTTATCTCTGTAGGTGTATATGAAGACTGTACGATGGTCTCGTGCATCATCATCATCGTCATTATCTCATACATTTAATTTGCTTAATTGTGATTGATGTTGTGATTAGATTGTCGTATTGACTTGTTATATGTCAACTTGCTCTATATCTTATTTTTTATACTTGAGCATCTTATATATAAATGTTCTTCTCTATTTTTACTTGCATGCAATATAATGTATACTTGTTTTCTACATACTGTGTTGTTGTAACTGTGATATATTAAACTGTTAGAGCAGGCAGTGTGGACTACCATAGTGGGACATTTTCTAATTGCAGATGATATGCTCTTTGTGTGTAGTTTGTACATTTTATTTACTACTTTGTTTGGTTGGCATATGATACCTACTGAGTTCAAGTGGATACACACGCCTACTAAGCCCTTTCAATGTAGGTCTTAGCTCGAGTGCTCCTCAGATTTGTTAATTTCGAGCGCCTTCAGATTATTCAAGGTAGTGGTCGGACATTTCTACGTTTGAAGTTCGCCGCTATCTTTCTGTATTAGTAATGTCTTTACTAGTATTCTAAGACAGAGATTGCTTCTTTGTGGTTATTGTGGTTATCTTCTTATGAATTTGACTAATGAATTGTATTATAAGTTCTACACCATTGACACCTTGTTTTGGGAATTTATGGTATTTGGATAAGTTTTTTCCGCATCGTTATGATTACTTAAGATGTTCAGCTTCATACTAGAAGTCTTTTCTTGGGGGCATTTTTGTCTTTTTTCTTCCGTGTATCAGTTTGGGTGATAGGTTTACTTGTCTTTGGGTGATAGGCTTACTTGTCAAGGTACACTTCGATAAGTGCCTTCATGACCTATCAACTTTGGATTGTGAAAAATTAGTATCAGAGTAGCCAGATTTCATTAGTCTCAATGGTGTAAGAACGGAATGTCTAATAGAGTCTCGTAGATCGATATGTAGATGTCCATATCTATCTTCAATAGGGTATAGGATGTCTTTAGGAAACTTTTCTCATTTTATTCCTTATCGTGCAAAGTTCTTTCATACCTTGTATTTTGAGTTATGTTTCACTCTTTTTTGCATAGATGGTGTTCTCTAGGTCTAGAGAGAGTAGAGATGCAGAGCCTTCACCCAAAATACGAGCCTCGAGTTGTGGATGGACTTGAGGGAGTGGATGCTCCCGTGGTTTAGCCCCATCTAGGAAGAGTACTAAGGGACACTCCCTAGAGCCTCGTGTTGAGCAGGTTAGTGGTGTAGGTTCTAATACAGTTCCTCAGAGTTTATCTACCCCAATTTTAGAAGAATTGTTGGTGCATTTGCTAACCCGTTTAGAGGGTTCTCCTTTGGTTATGCCAGGTGTTCCTCCAGTTTAAAGTGTAGATCCTCTTATTGTACTTGCTTCTATTTTGCGTACTCTTCAGACTCAGAGTACTATTCCTCTTTTATTGTTGGTATCTGAGTATGTTGCTCTGGGGTTGGGAGTTCTACCTTTATCAAAGTTACCCCCTCTGGTGAGGTCTCGGCCAGCTAAACTTGTTTTGTCTCCTGCTCTTCAGTGAGCCATGACTTAGATAATAGTGTTTGAGGCATCATTGCAAAGTATAGAGACCAGGCCTGGATGCAGGGATCTACTTTTCGAGTGTCTTAGAGAGGTGCTTTGTGTGTGGTAAGTTTGGCTATTTGGCCAATTATTATCCCTATTATGTATTTAGAGCTACTATTATTTCTAATATGAGGGTTAGGGGTGCTAACAGAGGTACGGGGGTCAGAGGTAGTGGAGCTTGTGGTGGTGGTCGTGGAGCTATTCAGCCAGTTGGTAGTTGTGGACTGTGCTATGCCATACCAACCAGACTAGAGGCAGAGACTTATGATGTCGTGATCACATGTATCATCCCCGTTTGTTTTAAATCTACATCTGTGTTATTTGATTTCTAAATCAACCTTTTCCTATGTGTCTGACTATTTTGCTTTGGGTTTTGATTCTGTTAGTGAACCTCTTGCCATGCCTATTCCTATATCTACCCTAGTAGGTGATTCTTTAGGGGTGGATCAGGTGTACCGATCTTGTATTGTGACTTTTTTAGGCTGTAAGACTTGGGTAGATTTGGTTGTGTTAGATATGGTCATTTTTTATGTTATTTTGGGTATATACTGGTTGGATCCTTATCAAGGTGTCCTAGATTATTTTTCCAAGACTGTGACTTTAATTCCGTATGGTGTGCCAAGGATAGCTTGGAAGGGTGTGCTTTATTTGGGACCTAAGAAGGTCATATCTTATGTTCAGGGTCATCGATTGGTTGAGAGGAGATGTTTAGTGTATTTGGCTCATATTTTGTGATACTAGTGTTGTTTTACCTCCTTCTTTGGATTTTGTCTGAGTTGTTTGTAAGTTTATGGATGTGTTTTCCATAGATTTTTCTAGTATTCCTTCTGATCGTGATATTGATTTTGCTATTGATCATGAGCTGGGCTCCAAGCCTATTTTTATTCCTCTTTATAAGATGGGCCTAGCCGAATTGAGGAACTGAAGGATCAGTTGGAGGAGTTGTTGGATAAGGGATTTATCTAACCTAGTATATCGCCATGGAGTGCGCCTGTCTTATTTATGAAGAAGAAGGATGGGTCTATGCAGATGTGTATTGATTATTGGTAGTTTAACAAAGTGACAGCTATCTTCAGGTATTGCCGTGTTTTCAAAGATTGACTTAAGGTTCGGTTATCACTAGTTGAGGATTAGAACTTTGAATATTCCAAATACAGCTTTTCAGACTTGATATGGTCATACTGAGTTCTTAGCCATGTCCTTTAGGTTGACCAGTGCCCTTGCCGCGTTCATGGAGTTGAGGAACAAGGTGGTTGGATAGTATCTCGACTCTTTTGTTATTGTATTTATAGATGATATCTTGGTTTATTCCAAGAGTGAGGCTAATCATGAGGAGCATTTGTAGATTGTGCATCAGAGATTGAGGGCTGAGAAGTT
This sequence comes from Capsicum annuum, assembly GCF_002878395.1. Lineage (NCBI taxonomy): Eukaryota > Viridiplantae > Streptophyta > Magnoliopsida > Solanales > Solanaceae > Capsicum > Capsicum annuum. The sequence continues at coordinate 42,452,007 of NC_061117.1, forward strand.
GTATGGTAAGTTCTCCAAGTGTGAGTTTTGGTTGGAGTTCATTTCATTCTTGGATCATGTGGTGGCTAAGAAGGGTATTAAAGTTGATTCAGCCAAGGTTACAACAGTTCGTGATTAAGCTAGACCTATTTCACTTACCGAGATTCACAGTTTTGCTGGCTTGGCAGGTTATTATCGGTGTTTTGTTAAGGGTTTCTCTTTTATTGCAACTCCTTTGACTAAGTAGACTTAGAAGAAGATTTCTTTTCAGTGGTCTGATGCTTGTGAGGCATGCTTTCAAAAGCTCAAGAATTCGTTAACTTAAGATTCTATATTGACTTTGCTCAAGGAGGGTGTGGGTTTCACCGAGTTTTGTGATGCTTCAAGAATTGGATTGGGTGTTGTGCTAATGCAAAAGGGTATGGTGATTGCTTATGTGCCTCATCAATTGAAGCCTCATGAAAAGAATTATCCTACCCATGATTTGGAGTTGCGTGTGGTTGTGTTTGCTTTGAAGTTGTAGTGACACTACTTGTATGGAGTTCATTATGAGATTTTCTCGTATCATCATAGACTTTAGTACTTCGTCACCTAGTAAGATCTTAATATGAGGCAGCGTCATTGGCTTGAGTTGCTTAAGGATTATGACTTGTTAATTCTCTACCATCCAGGTGAGGCTAATGTGATTGCAGATGCCTTGAGCCAAAAGTCAACTAGTATGGGTAGCTTGGAGCATTTTTTTGACCTAGGAGAGGCCTTTAGCTTTAGAGGTTCAGTCTTTAGCTAACTAGGTGGTTAGGATTGATATTTCCACACTTGGGTGTATTTTGGCATTTGTGGAGGCTAGACCTTTTTTTATGGAGCAGATTTGAGCTTATTAGTTTGATGATGTTGGATTGAGGTTGATTTAAGATAAGGTATTGAATGGCGAGGCTAATAAAGCCTCCCTTGATTCGGATGGAGTTTTGAGGATTGGGGGCCGAGTTTGTGTACTGAGAGCGGGTGATTAGATTAGGTTAATCTTGGAGGAGGCTCATTGTTCCAGGTATTCCATCCATCCGGGTGTGACTAAGATGTACCATGATTTAAGACATCATTACTGGTGGAGTGGTATGAGTCGAGATATAGTGGATTTTGTAGCTTATTGCTTATGTTGTTAGCAGGTGAAGGCCGAGCATATAAAACCTAGTGGTTTGCTTCAGAGGTTACCCATTCCCGAGTGGAAGTGGAAATGGATCATTATGGACTTTGTGGCTAGTTTACGGCGTACTTCTCATAGTTCCGATAGTGTGTGGGTTATCATTGATCGATTAACTATGTCAACCCATTTTATTTAGATTCAGGTTTTATTTAATGCCAAGAGGTTGGCCCGTATCTACCATTGTGAGATGGTGCGACTTCATGGTATGCCGGTGTTTATCATTTTAGATCGGTGTTCTATTTTACTTCGCACTTTTAAAAGACCTTTCAAGATGAGTTGGGCATACGGGCTGATCTTAGCACATCGTTTTACCCCTAGACTGATGGCCAATTAGAGCAGACTATTTAGGTTTTGGAGGATATACTCTGCAATTGTGTGATGGATTTTGGTGTCCAGTTGAGCAGCATTTGGATTTACCAGAGTTTGGTTAATGTGGATCCTTTTTAGGCATTGTATAGCAGACGTTATCGCTCATCAGTGGGTTGGTTTGATGTTTCTGAGGTTAAACCTCGAGGTACAAACTTGCTTCATGAGTCTTTGGATAGAGTTTGGGTTATTTAGGATAAACTTTGAGCAGCTCAGAGTACGCAGAAGTGCTATGCAGATCGTAGGCTTCGTGCCTTGAAATTTGGTGTTAGTGATCGTGTTTTTCTTTGAGTTTCCCCCATGAAGGGTGTCATGATGTTCGAGAAGAGGGGCAAGCTTAGCCCCAGGTATATTGGTCTATTTGAGATTCTTTAGACTGTTGGTGATATGGACTATGAATGTGCCATTCCCTCAGATTTATCAGCTGTTTATCCAGTTTATCATTTTTTGATGCTTCGGCACTTTATTATTGATGAGTCTCATGTCATTTGTTGGGAGTCAGTTCAGTTAGATAAGCGATTGTCCTTTGTTGAGGAGCCGGTCTCCATTTTGGCTAGAGATGTTAGACGGTTGCGCTCCAAAGTTATCCTTGTGGTTAAGGTTCAGCGGAAACATTGACCTGTAAATGAGGCTATTTGGATGTAATGACCTGAAAATTTGATGAAATTTGTGAAATTTGTAATTTTGTGTGATTTGACTATCTCAACCCTCCCCGTAGTTGCATTGTGGTATTTCTAGGGTGTGGACGTGATTGGCATAGTTCCAAATGCATTTTGGTATCATTTGTATGATATTATGATTATCGGTGGCTTTGGGAGCCTTATTATGGACCTGTGAGGTTATTTTTTAATATGTGCAATGGATGTCTGAACGAACTGCGCCAGCTACTCAGGAATATTGATTTTAGGCTAGGTAGACCTTTGGTTTGAGGCCCAATGCACCCGAGCTCACTTTGACCTATTGGTCAAAAAGATGGAAAATCAAAAATATGAGTGTGGGACCTAAATTTGGTCGAAATGACCTCGGATGGAAAATCCAACTTCTTTAATGCGTCCGAAACATCAATTTTAGGGTGGAAGCGTGTTTGGTGTGATTTCATGTAACGCCCCAAAAATGAGTCCCGAGATGTCACCCGGTGCTTAGGACCACAAGTGATCCTAAGCTAACCCTTATACTGGCATAACTCATGAGCAACTGAATAAAACACATAAATATGAAGAAAATGCGGAAAATAAATCTTTTCTAAACTTGATCAATACAAAGCTACATTAAGATGAATACAACTCTGCTTATACAAAACAAAACTGAAACTGAATACATCAACTATACTGACTGTCAATGAAGCCTCTACTATACTGACTATAGATAGCTGGGACGCGACTCCAACTACCACTAATCAATACATATGAGTAAGAAAATAAAGTACATGAGTAGCATCTAACTGAAGTCCCCGAAGTAGGAGGACTCATCATCTGCGGGCCAAAATCTGCAACTTTTTTATTATGACGTGTATGCTACAACTGGTACCTACATTATTAACAATGTAGCACATAAACGTATATGTGGATCAGTACTTTTGGAATGTACTGAGCATGTAGGGGTGAATGCATAAGTAAAGTCGTATCTCAATGTTCATATAAACTCGTAAAATAATGCATGCTAAGTGTAAATGACTCACATTGGCTTGAATAACTGAAAGCTGAAAATCATAAATCATGAGAAACAAAGTATACTATATAAATCTTGTGAGCCATAACACGTAGTTCTAAAAGGTTGTACTTTTACTCTTTCTGTTTGTGGAATAAGTAGGACTGAAGGTAAATCCATTTTCAAATCATGCAGTCTAAGTGTAAAAGGACTCACCTTTATCATCTGTAAACTGAAAGCTAAAATCTCATAGCTAATGTCTTATGTAAAACAATATCTGAGTAAAATTGTCAGCCTGTACAGTTAGTTTCTAAAATCCGTTCTTTTATTCTCTTTAGGACTTAGGAATTAGGGACTTTGGGAGGTTCTTCTAACCGACATAAACCATGTGAGCTGTTATGGAGTCCAACGTATTACTTACGTTGAGGAGAGATGTTCTACCCTTGCCATCAGAATAGAACCTTATTTTAAGTGATCACTATCTTAGCCCACTATGGGCAAATCATAAACCTACGGTGGCACGTAGTTCTGGGGCATGAGACCTTTGGAATCATACCAAATTCGGTGCTAAATACTACTCCCATACTTATTGCTCAGAACTTTAGGAAATCCACCTCAAAACAACACAAGGGTTTGTAATTAAAACCAATTATGCTTCTCTTTCTTAAAATCTCAAACTGTACAAACAATGTGGATTCCTTGTCTTAGATTAGGATTAAAAGATCAACTTTCTTTCTTAAATCTTGGTAAACAACTCATAAAGGGGCTAAAAATCATAATCTTCTTGAAATATCAATACTTAGACTTAGGGCGTAAAACCCATGCTTTAAACTCATGCAAGTTCATAGTATGGCACTGATGCTCAATATACTTCTTGAAATATTTCAATAATATCCAAAGTAATGAAATCAAACTCACAATATCATGCTTAAAAACTTAATTGAAGATCTGTAAAATCATATCACACGCATAAAGATGTGAAAAGACATGCAATTCAACATTTAAGTCACTTGTAACATCATAATCTTCAAACAATGGTAATTGGGTATGAGCCCTAATTTTCAAAATAGGAAATCTTAAATAAATATCATGTTGTGGGCACAAGGATAAAGGATGAAAGGGTATCCTTGTTCATAAACCCCACATACCTTAATGGCGATGAAATTGTGAAAAGATTGGACCTTTGAGCTTGAATTCCCTGATTTCTTGAGAAAAGTACTTGAATCTTGTTCTTGGGAATGGAAGAGGGCTTCGGATTATAACTTGACTGATTTGGAGCTTAGGGATTTTAAATAATGTGTTTAAAAACCCTTTATAACGATTTGGAGTGATTAGGGATGGTTTAGGGGTGTGAAATGACTTCAACACCCTTGATATAAGTAAAAATGAAGTGTTTTTGGCATTGGCAATGACTTAGGCATCATCCAGTCAATCGCCCAAGCTAGTATTTGCGTCGCATTGCTCATCGCTCAAGTTTGGTTGGGCGGCACATTGCCCATCGCACAACCTTATTGCCTCTTACAAAAATAGTCATAACTTTTTGCTCGGGTATTGTATTAAGGCGAAATTGGTATTGTTGAAAAGCTAATTCAATTATCTACAATTTGGTGGGTCTTGAGATGAAAAATTCTACATACATAAAAAGTTATACACTTTTAAATTTTATTCTTGTAGAATCAAACACCAAACTATAAACGAATCTAATGTTCTTAGCTCAACTTGGATCTATGTGATTTTTATGAACATTCTTCACCTACTGGGCACTTCACACACTAGGATAATTATCATGAAAATTATTTTCACATGGTAATCATTTGTATTAGGGCTTATACACGTAAGAACAACGATTAGAATTCTAGCGCAAAATACGAGGTGTTATATTTTATGGCTTTTAAATCTCATTTCGATCCTCGATTTGAAAAATTATGATTTTTAATTTTGGGGTCAACTTCGTGAAAATAATATTTTTTCAAAATTTTAATATCGTCATTGAGTCTGGAACGTCGAATTTAGTGTGGTTTCATAGTTTGTTTGGGTATATTGAACTCTAAATGAATCACGAGCACCCCATCGAAATCCGAGTTAGACTTGAAAAATCTATTTTTAAAAAAAAAATGATGCAGTTCAAAAAATAGCTTTTACCCCTCTTTTTTAACCCATTTTTCCCATTCTTTCACTTGCCTCTTGAGAGTTAAACCCAAAGTGTGAGATTATAAGTGAAGCTTTTGGAAGCTTGGGAAGCTACATTAACATCTATTTCTTGATTCTCTTACGGATTTAAGCGAGATTTTATCCTTTTCTACTCTAATTCTTGATTAATTTCTCAAAATTTTAAAAATCTTAGGGCTTGATTTTAAACCTCAGTTTCACTCCTTTTCATTTGAATAATGATTTAGTATTATAATTACTAGTTTTCATCAATTTAACCTTCAAAACAACTTTAATTTATGATTTTAACATGAATTTCAATAATTTTTCCCGATAAAGTTTAGAAATAATTTTTCTTTGATTTGAACCTCATTTTTTACTCAATTTGACTTGGGTTTTCAGCTATATACTCCAAAATATGGGGAACACATTTATGAAGTAAAGTTACGATTTTACCCTTCTTTTTCGAAAATCTATTTCGGGGGTCTGTTTTGACCCCGAACTAAAAGTAAGCAATACAAATATCATTGAATTTGTTTTGAGGAATAGATTCTATATTTCTTGGTTTTAGTTAATTTCAGAATTGTTCGTTAAAAGTAAGATTGTGGGTTCAAAGTATAGCGAACCAGTTTCGACATTTGAGGTAGGTTATGGCCTAATTCTTTCAGACTAGCTGGGTAATAAATGAATGCATGTTAAGGGTGAGAACTAATCATTAAAAATGGTTATCTATCTATTGTGCCTATGTGGGATTCTATATGATATTGAAAGCCTTAAATACATGCGAATAATTGTATTGTGTTGTTGAAAATGCATATTGTGGTACCATAGGTGTATTGTGATATATTCATACTTTTTGGCATATGAAACATGTGGAAATTTATGCATAATTAGAAATAATAAGCAGATATTGGCTCACGTAGTTGTGAAAATGTATCATTTTGGTTGGTTATGGAAATACGTCATTTGGTTGGTTATGGAAATACTCGTTGGGAGCGATTGTGAACATTACATCCTCATGGTATCATACATATACTTTCACGTATTTGTTGTATGTTTCGTACATTCTTGTCGTTGCTGTTGGTCCTACTCGATTTGTGTCTCATGTTATGTATATGCTTTGGAAACACTAGAAATATTGCAAATACTGGAAAGTCTAGAAATATTGGAAACATCAAATTTTATAGACCTCTACGAAGGATATATGGAGAAGAGTCATGGATATTGGTTGTATACCGATTGACGAACCCCCCATGGGTCCTACATCGGGAAGCTTTAGCTCTGTAGATGTATACGGGGTAGTATACGAGTTGACAAACCCTCCTTGGGTCATACATCGAGAAGCTTTAGCTTTGTAGGTGTATACGGGGTAGTATACGGGTTGACGAACCCTCCATGGGTCCATGTGAATTGTGAAACCAGTTTAGTTTATGCGTCATATTTTAGATCCCAGATAGTCAGTCAGGATTCAGTCCGTAAGCGTACCAAGCTTTTCATGTACTAAATCTCGTATCCCTTCTTTACGAAATCAAGTCCATCTTGAAGTAATAGTTACCAATAAGTTAACTCTCTTGTTATATCTCAGCCGTACAACCATCCTCATATCAATGCATGTATTCATGAAAATTAGTTCAGTATTCAGTTCCATTCTTAGTTACAGTCTCAGTTACAGTCTCAGTCTAGTAATCAGTTCAGTGATTGAGTTTCAGGTTTGCTTAACCATAGTGTACAGTTATCAGTTATTCAGTTATTAGTATTTCAGTTTATAGACTATTTTAGAATTATGTTATACATTTGGTCTTGTAATCTCAGACAATACAATTTACATGCAATCAGGCTCAGTTATCTCATATTACTCAGTCAGTCCTTACCTCATATACATAGTACTCTACAGTTTCAGTCCAGTTATTCAGACTAAGTACAGTTCAGTCTTACATGACCAGTATTCAGCTATCAGTTACTCAGTTAATTAGATAAGTTAGTATGTTTATACATTTGTGCTCAGTATGATTATATATTCAGATCCTTGATTTATGTCAGTCTCCATCACGTAGTTTCAAACCCAATGTTCATACAACATTCATATTTTACCATATCCCAGCTTCAGTTCTCCTTATATCCCTAAAGCATAATCTTACAGAAACTAAGTGTAGATATTCACCATCTTATCAGAGTATGTTTTCCATTTATGCTTTAGGATATTTCAGTTTTCAGTTTCTTCCAGCCTATTGGTGAACCTACTTACGCTTAGCATGCATGTTCTAAGATCCTGTATGAAATTAGTTTTACTCATTTCATTCACCCCCGCATTACTATTTTCCATGCTCAGATTTCCTTCACAGATTTGGTATTAATTACCATTGCATATCATCCTAATGACAGTCAAGCATTCATAAATCAGTTCAGTCATGTAATCATGCTTTAGTTATACATGTTCAGTATATAAACTCAGTCTATCAGCATTCTCAGCTTAGTCAGTCTCATTCGATGATGAATATTCTAAGGGGGAGATATTGTAAGACCCCGCAAAATCCTAGCTTAATTCAATCCCTTATAGCATGTGAAGAGGCCCCAGACTTAGAAAAATTTTAAGCTAAGTATTGACACTTAGTCTTATTTTGGCCTCAATATTTTCATCAACTAATTTTTTATCCTTACGAGCTTAAAATGTCGATTCTTAGGTTGATTCATGATCAGGATTGTCAGTATGTATTCTCGAACGAGTTTTGAATTTTTTGAACATCGTTTGAGGCACGTTTGGGAGTCTAAAACAATAGATCAATGTGATCTCGATGCATTGCATCGCCTATAACGTCGATAGATATTTTCCCCAGCTCCTAGTACGAATTCCAATGAGTTGATATGATCTCAATGCATTGCATCGGCCATCACGTCGACCCCATTGACATGGTGTGTCGGTCTGTACATCGCTGGACACATTTTTAGTAATTAAAGTTCACATCCAGAGGAGTATTTGGGTCATTTTCCCACTTTTATTCAGCCCTAAAACACAAGATTAATCACTCTTAAAGGAAAAATTCATTCACTATTCACCAATCCTCTCAAGAACAAACCCTAACCCCTCAAATTCAAGATTCAAGTCCCAAGAAACTCACTACAACTTTTAGAGAATTGATTACCAAGGTATGTTAGGTGTTCATCCAAGGGTTTCCTTCCACCCTTGGAGTCCAAGAACCTCTTTTAAACTACAAGTTTATTGTTTCTATTAATTCCATGATTGAACTAGATTGTATTGACATTCATGATAATTGTTTGGGTTTCAAACCATGATTTAGTTGCAAGTTCATGAAATTGAATAGCATGTGTGATGAATATGTGATTATCTTGCTAAACCCTTGAATTTACAAGTTAGTATTGTATCCATGATGTTCATGTGTTGACTAATATTATGTGAAATAATTATGCTCCCCAAGTGTTTGATAAAATGTCTATGTGGATTGAATGGGGAAATCATGACATGTTATTTTGTGTTCCCATTCATGTGCAAGTTCATGTATGTCAAGTGTTTGACAAAATATCAAAGTGAATGTACTGTTAACAAGCATCTATTATTATGCTTTTCAAGATCATGCCATGTTTTACTTTTAATGCTATCGAGTCCTGGGGGTATTTAATACCCAAAATATAGTTGTTTACCTAGAGCTACAGTAGTTACAGAATAGTCTCATAATATCACGAACAGTTGTACTCAGTCAGTATAGAACTTAGTTAAACTCAGTGAACTCAGTCTAGTTCAATCAGCTAACACGATCAGTAATAGTTCAGTCCAGCCTAGAATAGTTTAGTGATCAGTTCAGAGTCTATTCAGTTAGAAGTAAGATTCAGCACTGAGTGAACCCAAGGATGGGGATTCACCTGCCAGTAGAGGGTGTGATCCTTAAAAGTAGTCCTTGCATTTTAGAACTATGTAGCCAACGTAGGTGGAGACATCAACCTACCAGTTGAGGGTTGATGAGGTGTTTTACCTACAAGTTGAGGGTATCACCGTTCTCATTCAGAGCACCTGCCAGATGAGGGTGACTCAGCAGCTTGTCTTTACTCGTGGCATGGAACTGACACCCTTCCAACTGGGGTTACAGGTTGGACCCTAATCAGTTCAGAGAGGGGCATGTCGGTTAGATGATACCTCCCACAGTTTTAGTTTTAGTATCAGTATAGAACTCTGTTCAATTTTACAAAACTAGGACTGTCAGACATAGTCACCCAGCTCAGTATAGAACTCAGTTCAGTTCTACAGAATTAGGACTATCAAAAACAGTCACCCAGTTAATAATAATATAGTTATCAGTAAACTCAAATATCAGTGATTCAGTTATCAGAACTCAGTACCCAGTGTTAATATAATCTCAGTTACAATATATATACATAGTTATGTGTATAGTATTGCATAATCAATATTTACAGCAGTTTCAGATATACATGTACTCTCATTCAGTTATATTCAGGCTACTCAACCAGTTATTGTTTATGCATACAACCCCCTACATTTAGCCTTACCTTATTTAGCATACCAATACATTCCACATACTGACGCATATATTCAGGCTACTCAACCAGTTATTGTTTATGCATACAACCCCCTACATTTAGCCTTACCTTATTTAGCATACCAATACATTCCACATACTGACGCATACTTTCTCTTTGTGCTATGATGTCTCATATTATAGGTTTGGACTCTCAGGTTCCTGACCGCACTTAGCTAAATTCAGTCAGCAACATCAGATTACAGTAGTGAGTCCTCATTTATCAAGGATATGCTTATATTTTAGTATTTTATTTTATCAGTATTTCAATAGTCGGAGTTAGTTGGGGGTTGTCCCATTAACTCCACTTTCAGATAGTTCAGTTAGAGGTTTTTCAGACTAGACTAGTTCAGATAGTATTCAGTTTTCAGATATGATTGTCAGGTGTCATTATTATCAGTATTTAGATTATGAACCTTATGGCATTTCAGCCTATGTTCCACATTATTACAGTATTATTATTCAACGCTCACAGTAGGTACCAGTCATGGGTTAGCTTTTGGTCCTTCGGGGTTGTAAGCACCGTGTGGCATCCGGGGTGCAGACTCGGGGTGTTACATACATGTTATTCTTTGTTTCTACTTGCATGCGATATAATGTATACTTGTGTTCTACATATTGTGTTGTTGTTGTAATCGTGATATATTAGAAATGTTAGTGCATGCGGTGTGGGCTACCGTTGTGGGACATTCTTTTATTGTAGGTAACATTCCCTTAGTGTGTAGTTTGTATTCTTTATTTTCTACATTACTTGGTCGACCTATGATACCTACTCAGTACATATGGATTGTACTCACGCATACTATTCCCTTTTGGTGCAAGTCCTAGTTTGAGTCCGCCTTAGATTGGTTCATTTTAGGCATCTTCAGATTACTCAAGATAGTGATTGGACATTCTTACGTCCGGAGTACGCCCTTATCAAACTATATTAGTTATGTCTTTATTAGTATTCGGAGATAGAGATTGCTTCTTTACGGTTATCTTTCTATGTATTCAACTCATGGATTGTATTAGAAGTTCTTACACTATTAACACCTGATTTTACAAATGTATAGTATTTGGATAAGTTCTTTCCACATTGTTATTATTACTTGTGTGGTTCGGCTTTATTCTAGAAGCTTTTCCTTGGGGGTATTTTTGTTTTTTTTCTTTTCGTGTATTAGTTTGAGTGATAGGCTTACTTGTTAAGGTACACCGCGACAAGTGCCATCATGACCTATCAATTTTGGGTCATGACATCATGAACAGAATTTTTGGGCCGTGACAAGTAGTTTTATCTTATAAGAAAAAGTTATAATTTAGGTTTGTTGATAATCAGATATAAGTTCTAACTTTTACCTATAAGAAACATTCACGATGTTTCAAGACAGTGAATTTGTTTAATTAATTATAAGTTCTGTCCTTATAGAAAAATGTTAGAACTTGTTAATCTAGAGCAAAAATTTAACACAGAAATTTTAGTAACAAAAACTCAAAACTTGACATTTGAAGGGAAAAATTTCAAGACCGAACACTTTGGGACATTAAGCGTAATTCCTCAATTTAATCAAAAGGTTATGGCTTTTACCTATGAATAGAGATTTCTACAAATCTTAGATTCACCTTTGAGTAAATCATCAAGAAATATTAGAAGTATGTTTAAGAATAGGGGTTTGATAATGATTAATAAAATGCCTCAAATAGCATAAGATATATTAAAAAGGTAGAATCTATCAACGACCCGCTAAAGTGGGTACCACTATTCATTTAGACACCTCAAATAAGCCTTTTCATTTTAAGTACTCATAATAGAGTTCAATTGGGTAATCTTGACATTCTCCACGCCAACTTTTCAAAACATCAGACACATGATTAACAAACGTTTCCTACGTGGATTGCTTAATTAATTAAATCGAGCTAACTCATTTTAATTTTCCACATTACTATACACATATAAAGAAATTAAAGAAAAAAAAAGACAAAATACATAGCTAAGTAACCAATTAATTGATGGCATGCAACATTTTTGTCTAAATAATCAAAAAATGAAGTTTGACCACTTAAAATAATAATTTTTGCAGACCCCTCCCCCTCCCCCTGCATACTTACACACATTCACTTGGCTTCTCCTCAACATACCCTCAAATTTTCTCAATCTCTTGCCTAAATAAATTATTTCAAGTTCTTTTTCAAAAATACCTAACAACAATCTAAAACATAAAGAAAATGACAGATAGAAAAAATAAAGATTGTAGATATAATCACTATCTTTCTGCAAATTTCTCTATGCAAAACTGATCTTTTAATTGTTGTGACTAATTTCAAAACAAAAAAGTTTTACCAATCAACCTGCTTTCATCTCTTATTTTCACTCAATTTCTTAAATTTTGCTATTTTTTTTTCAAATTCGTGTTCTTTTTTCTCTCAAACAAAAGATATTGGGTTCTAAGTGAAAGTGAACAGAAAATGAAGGAAAAAGTGAAGCGTCTATTCACTTGATAAAAACAATCCTCTCCCATATTTGGTGGAGAAAGGAAACTCCTTGTGCTTAAGTATAGAAGCACTTCTTTGTGTGGATAGTGAGCCAAGAATAAAACAAGCATCGCACCATCAGCGTCATCGCTTGGTCGGCTCATCTTTGACTTAGGCTTCGAATTTGGATTTGGAAAATGATCGATTGAGAGATTATCTTTTTTTTAACAAAATTATTTAAAATGTAAAAATTAGTGATATTTTAATCCAAAAATCCGATCAGGAAATTTTTTTATTTGCGGGCACCCGATCATGTGCGAATGCATGTCACAATGAACCTTGAAGGGATGCGACCCTTCTAGACATTATTTAAATATGGAAACGTCACTATCTACGAACAAAAGTGAGGTCTGCAAAAGAGATAAAAGTTTCTATATTTGTACAATAAGCGCCTTGCGGACGCATGTAGGTCACCTGCGCATGCGGATGGGGTTTTTTTGGTTTAATTTTGTTTTTTATTAATCATCATAAAACAATTTTAATATATGAATGGGAAATTGCAGGCTTAAAAAATATTTGTACATGCGGGTGGGGTTGCAGGTCGAAGGCGATTGACATAGCATTACGTTTTAGAAAATCGGGGTGTTACAAACTTGGTATTAGAGTCTAAGGTTCAAAAGAGTCCTAGGAAGTCTGAAAGTCGTATCTAGTAGAGTCTTGTGCATGGGTGTTGCACGCCACATTTATGTATAGGAGGCTATGAGATATTTTAGGAATAGTTTCCTTTCTTTCAGTATTCATGTCGTGCTAGTGAGCATAATCTCAAGTTAAACTCTTAGTCTAATCTGTTTCTTCTCTTTATTTCAGAACATGCCTCCTAAGAGAAGAAATCAGTTAGCCCCTCAGTCTGAAGAACCTTTGAGCGATCATGTTTCTCATGCGGAGTTCAGGACCACATTTACCATACTTGCTCAGTCTGTGGCTACCCAAAATGAAAGGCCACTAGTTATTCCGGCCAATCTAGTGGCCAACTCAGCCGCAGCTAGGATTCGGAACTTCACCCGAATGAACCCTCCATCTTTCTTCGAGTCTAAGTTTGATGAAGACCCTCAAGAATTCATTGACCAAGTCCAGAAGGTCATTGATATCATGGGAGTTACTTTTGTTCAGAGTGCTGAGTTAGCCACATACCAATTATAGGATGTTGCTCATATTTGGTACAAATAGTGGAAGTTCGAGAGGATAGATGATGCAGGTCCTATTGAGATGGGAGGAATTTGTCATGGCTTTCTTAGATAGATTCTTTCCCCAAGAGCTGAGAGAGGCCAAAGTTCTTGAGTTCATCAACCTCAGGCAGGGAAATATGATGGTTAGAGAGTATTCTTTTAGATTTACTCAGCTAGCCAGATATGCCCCTCATGTGGTTGCAGACAATAGGGCTAAGATGAGCAAGTTTGTGTCAGGGATAAATGATAGCATAGTAAATGAGTGTAGATCTATGATGCTGAACAGTGATATGACTTTATCCAGGCTTATGACCCATGCTCAGTAAATAGAGGAGCAGAAAGTTAGGACTAGGAAGAGACAGAAAAAGACAGCAAGGTCAGGCAGCTTCAGTATTGCTCAACCTAAATCAGAGGGAGAAAATCGTTCATAGTTTTGTCCCAAGTCATCAGCTCCAGCTCATTCTTCTTCCAGTGTTCCAGCTCCTTTCTCCGCCAGTGCCCCAGTGCTGAAATTTAGAGATGGCAATAGACATAGAGAAAGAGGCTCTAAATCTCAGGGTAGTGTTAGCAATGCCCGAACAAATCCCCTATGTCAGACTTGTGGTAAGAACCATAAGGGTAATTGCAGAGCTGGTAGTGATATATATTTTGGTTGTGGCAAGCCAGGCCACGGCATTAAAGAGTGTCCTCAGTCAGGTCCTCAGGGTCAGCAGAACTGTTCTACAGCTCATTTCGGTCGCTTAAACCAGCAGGGTTCCACTTCCAGTGCTACTAGTGGGCAACGCCCAAATAGAATCTATGCTATTTAGACCCGATAGGATCAGGAAAATTCTCCTGATGTCGTTACTGGTTATTTATAGATTTTCCATATTTATGTTTATCTTTGCTAGACCCAGGTGCATCCTTGTCTTTTGTCACTCCATACATAGCAGGCGATTTCGGAATCATTCCCGAAATTTTAGTAGAGCCCTTTTCAGTCTCTACCCCAGTGGGTAAAACCATCATAGCTCAGCGGGTATACAGGAACTGCCCGGTTATGATATTTCAGAAATCCACGTCAGCAGATTTAGTCGAGTTAGAGATGACTGACTTTGATGTCATTCTCAGCATGGACTAACTTTTTTCCTGCTATGCCACAGTCGACTACAAAAATAGGATAGTTCAGTTTCAGTTCTCGAATAAGCCTGTCCTAGAGTGGAAGGGCAGTACCTTAGCGTTCAGGGGTCAGCTTATTTCCTACCTTCGGGCAAAGAAATGATTTCTAAGGGGTGTGTGTATCATCTCGTACATGTTAAGGATTCCAGTTCTGAATCTACTAGTCTCGAATCCATCCCACTGGTTAATGAATATTTAAATATCTTTCACGAAGATCTTCCAGGCATTCCTCCTAAAAGGGAAATAGACTTCGACATAGACCTTCTCCCAGATACTCAACCTATTTCTATTTCTCCATACAAAATGGCACCAGTAAAACCCAAAGAACTGAAAGATCAGTTGAAAGATCTTTTAGATAAGGGATTCATCAGGCCTAGTATATCCTTATGGGGTGCACCAATCTTATTCAAGTGCAAGAAAGACGGTTCTCTCAGGATGTGTATCGATTACCGTCAGTTCAATAAAGTTACAGTCAAGAACAGGTATCCACTTCCTAGAATATATGACTTGTTTGACCAACTTCAGGGTGTCACTTATTTCTCCAAGATAGACCTCAGATCAGGCTATCATCAGCTCAGAGTTAGAGAATATGACATCCTGAAGACAGCTTTTCGTACTCGGTATGGTCACTTTAAATTTCTAGTTATGTCCTTTAGTCTTACCAATGCCCCAACCACTTTCTTGGACTTGATGAACCGTGTGTTCAACCAGTACTTGGACATGTTCTTTATAGTCTTCATAGATGATATTTTAGTTTATTCTCGCACTGAGCGTGATTATTCAGACCATCTCAGAAATATTCTTCAGACTCTCAGGGATCATTAGTTATTTGCCAAGTTCAGTAAGTGGGAATTTTGGCTAAGATCAGTAGTACTTCTCGGCCATATTGTTTTCGGTGATGGCATTAGAGTACATCCTCAGAAGATCAAAGTGGTAAGAAACTGGCCTCGCCCGTATCTCCATCAGATATCAAGAGTTTCTTGGGTTTGGCCAGATATTACAGATGGTTTATCAAGGGATTTTATTCTATTGCATCTCCTATGTCCATATTGACTCAAAAGAAGGTTAAGTTTCAATGGTCAGATTCATGCGAGAATAGTTTTCAAGAGTTGAAGACTCAAA
This sequence comes from Capsicum annuum, assembly GCF_002878395.1. Classification (NCBI taxonomy): domain Eukaryota; kingdom Viridiplantae; phylum Streptophyta; class Magnoliopsida; order Solanales; family Solanaceae; genus Capsicum; species Capsicum annuum. Next base: position 42,467,849 of record NC_061117.1, read on the forward strand.
TTACCTAAGCTCCAGTTTTAGCTCTTCCAGATGGCCCAGACAGTTTCGTAGTCTATTATGATGCATCCAGAGTGGGTTTAGGTTATGTTCTTATGTAGTATGGTAAGGTCATAGCCTACGCCTCCAGATAGCTAAAGCCCCATGAGAAGAATTATCCTACTCGTGATCTTGAGTTAGCAGTCGTAGTATTTGCCTTGAAGATTTGGAGGCATTATCTTTATGGAGTTCATGTAGATGTCTTTATAAATCATAAGTGTCTCCAGTATGTATTTTCTCAGAAAGAACTTAATCTTCGTCAAAGAAGGTGGTTAGAGCTCTTGAAAGATCATGACATGAGCATCATTTATCATTCGGACAAGGCCAATGTTATGGTCGACGCTCTCAGTAGACTCTCCATGGGTAGTGTTTCTCACGTTGAGGATAGCAAAAAGAAAATAGCTGAGGAAATCCATTTGCTGGCCAGATTAGGCATTCACTTAGTTGACTCTTTCGAGGGTGGTGTATGTGCTCAGAGTAGTTCAAAGTCATCTCTAGTTTCTGAGGTGAAAGAAAAGAAAGACAGGGATTCTAGCCTTGTCAAGCTGAAAGAGTCAGTTCAGAATCAGAAAGTTGAAGTTTTCTCCCAAGGGGTAGATGTTGTTCTTTGTTGTCAAAGTCGTCTGTGTGTTCCAGGTATAGATGACTTGAGGCAGTGAATTCTTGCAGAGGCGTATGGTGCGTGATACTCTATTCATCCAGGGGCCACAAAGATGTACCGCGACTTGCGGGAGATCTATTGGTGGAGTGGGATGAAAAAAGATATTGCAGAGTTTGTGGCTAAGTTCTCTACATATCAGCAGGTTAAGATAGAGCATCATAAATCTAGTAGGTCCATACAAGAGTTCACCATTCCTACTTAGAAGTGGGAAGAAGTGAACATGGATTTCGTGATGGGTTTGCCTCAAACTCGTCAACAGCATGATTCAGTTTGGGTAATTGTAGACAGAATGACCAAGTCAGCTCATTTCCTTCCAGTTTGTAGCTCTTATTTAGCCGAGGATTACGGCAAACTCTATATCAGGGAGTTGGTCAGATTACATGGTGTTCCATTATCTATCATCTCAGACAGAGGTACACAGTTCACCTCTTACTTTTGGAAAGCATTCTAAAAGGGCCTTGGTACCCAATTCCATCAAATTACAGCATTTCATCCTTAGACAGATGGCCAAGCAGATAGGACCATTCAGACACTTGAAGATATGCTAAGGGCATGTGCAATTGATTTCAAGGGAAGTTGGGATGACCACTTGCCCTTGATTGAGTTTGCATACAACAATAGCTATCATCCTAGTATTCAGATGGCTCCATTCGAAGCTCTCTATGGTAGGAGGTATAGATCTCCAGTCGGTTGGTTCGAAGTTAGTGAGTCCTCAGTCATCGGTCCTGACTTAGTATTCGATGCCTTAGAGAAAGTTTAGTTGATCGGAGAGAGACTCTGGGCTGCTCAGAGCCAACAGAAGTCTTATCCAAATATTTGTAGAAAGGATCTCGAGTTTGAGGTCAATGACTATGTCTACCTCAATATCTCTCCTATGAAGGGAGTGAAGAGGTTCATCAAAAAAGGGAAACTCATCCCCCGATATATCGGTCCCTTCAGGATTCTCAGTCGCTTCGACAAGGTAGCTTATGAGCTCGAATTGCCTTTAAATCTAGCCTTAGTTCATCCATTCTTCCATGTTTCTTTGCTCAAGAAATGCATAGGTGACCCAGTAGTTGTAGTCCCTATTCAGAGCATTGACGTTCAGAACAATCTCTCTTATGAAGAGATGCCAGTTGAAATCTTAGACTATCAGACTCGTAGATTGAGGAACAAAGAAGTCCCTCTAGTCAAGGTTCTTTGGAGAAATCAGTCTCATGAGGGAGCTACTTGGGAACCAGAAGTAGATATGCATACCAAGTATCCTCACCTCTTCTCCGCCAATTCAGATCAAGCTCAAGGTAACAGTTCTCCTTAAGCGTACTCAGTTTTATGTTTATGCTCCCATCATAAACTTGCTATCTATTACCGTTGCATATTCAGTATGCATTCATGTATCAGTCCAGTGTATAACCATGCATCAGATACGCATTCTCATTGCGAGGACCTCAGTCATGCATTCATGAATCAGTTACACGTGCATCTGACATGCATGTTCAGTATAACACATTCAGTTTGTCAGTCATAAGATCATGTTCCTGCTACTCATGTTGGGATTATTGTTTCCCCTCTCAGTCAGTTCCATTCGAGGACGGATGTTCTCAAAGGGGAGATATTATAATACCCGTGCCTTTTTCCTAGCTAGAAATCATCTCAAGGATGCTAGAACTTACTTTAAAATGAAAACCTATCTTTGTACACATGGTATTTTTGAGATTTTCACTTTCTATCATGTGAGGAATTGAGTTAGCTTTCCAACGGTACCAATTTTGTCCAAATCCGACATCAGATGAGGAAGTTATGGACATTTTACTTGGAACTTACAGAAACGCCCAGGTATGATGGCCAAGTTGACGAACCGCCACATAAGTGACCGACCGTCACTTTGACCATCACAGCCAAGGAAGTTGAGCCACGTACTAGATAAGGACTGACGTATGAGTTGACAGATCGTCAAAGTTGTGACGGACCGTCATCCAGGCCGTCAACTCTTATCCAGTGAACCTCATTTCTGGTCCACGTCTGACGGGCTAAGTGATGGACCGTCAAGTGTCTAAGGGACCGTCAGTCAGACCATCACATGCCACGTTCATTTTATTTCTAGGTCATTTTAATAGGGATATTTTGGTCACTTACCACTCGCCTATATATACCCAGATAAGTCTGAATTCAGCCATTATGCTCATTATTATTTCACAAACAAAAACTAGGGTTTCTCTCTGAATTTAATCCCCAAGAACAAGACCCAATCTTCTTCAAGAATCAAAGGATTTCAAATCTTTCAAGTTCAAAAATATCAAGAACCTTAAGTCAGGTATGCGTAGTGTTCATCTATGGACCCCTTTCCTTCATAGAGTTCAAAAACCATGCTTTTAAATGAGAAACTTTGATTTCCTTGTTGTTATGCCATGTTGTTCATGTTAATGATCATTGTTTAAGCTTCAAGATGTTAATATAAGTTGACTTCCATGATGTATGTATGCTTGTAGCTAAAACCCATGAATTTGGGTGGTTCAAGATGAATAAAATTGTTGAGAAAACCTATGCCCCAAAGTGTGCATGCAAGGTGTTTGTTAAAATGCCTAGAATGCTAAAAATTATGTTCCCATGACCCCATAGTATTTAAATGACAAGCTATGTCAACTCTTAAGATGATTCCACATGAACTTCCATGCTATTGATATGTGTTGCTAGTATGATTATGCAATGAACATGTTATTAAGGTTGTGCAAGTACTTTTATGTGACATGAAATCCTTCCCATGCAACACATTATTGACAACCATGCTTAGTATGAAATCCTTATGTACGATATTATGAATTGTGGACTCAAATCTTGTGATCAAGTCATGTCATGTGTGTCAATTTCCTTCCATCGAGTCCTGGGGGTATTCGTACCCAAAAAATATAGTTGTATGCCCAGAACCAAGTCACGTTATCCCAATAATCTCAGTCAAGCCATGATCTATAAAACTCAGTCAGTCATGTGACTCAGGAAACCTCTGAAATCTCATGATCTCAGCAAAATCTCAGATAGTAGTGCTATTTCATCAGTCAATAGAAGTCAGTTACTCAGTCCTTGTACAGTCAGTTAAATCATGTTCAGTCTCTTCAGATGAGAGTAGAAGTTAGCACCGAGTAAACCCAAGGATGGGAACTCACCTGCCAGTTTAGGGTGTGATTCTTAGCAGTCATCCTTGTGTTCTAAAACTACATAGCCAGCGTAGGTTGAGACATCTTAACCTATCAGACTAGAGTTGATGAGGTGGCTTAACCTGTCAGTTGAGGGTTCCCACCATTCTCATTTGAGTACCTGCCAGTTGAGGGTCAGTCACAACTATCCTTACCAGTGGCGCGGTATTGATACCGCTCCAGTCGGGGCAGAGATTGGACCCCAACTTATTGGGGTATGTCGGTTAAACAACTACCCCATACAGATTTAGTCTCAGTAAAATAACTCGGATAGTTCTTCAGATATCAGTATACCAGGACTACCAAATACAGTCAAATTCAGTTATAGTACGGAACTCACATAGTTCCATAAGATGTAGAACTGTCAGACATAGTCACCCATGTATTCAGAACTACAATATCAGTCATGATCAGTTATCAGTAAACTATGTATTAGCGTACAGATTTAGCTATCATGCATTCGCGATCTCAGTTTCCATGTATGCATGTTTGCACTCTCACGTTCATATCAGTCAGTTAGTTAGTATTTTTCATGCATGTAACCCTATTTATGTTCAGCCTACCTCACTCGTATACTCAGTACTCCAGTTGTACTGACGCATTTGAGATATGGTGCTTTCTCTTTATGTTACACAATAGGTTCAAAGACACGAGTTCCAAACCAACAGTAGCAGTTACATTTCGTATACAGAGCTGCAGTGAGTCCTTTTTATTCAAGGATGATATAATTTAACTCATTTATTATTTCAGTTAGTTTTCAATTTACGGAGTTAGTTGGAGACATGTTCCTTCAACTCCTTACTCAATCAGTACTTCAAGGCTTTCAGATACAGTTCAGATTTAGTTTAGATTTGATTCAGTTTTTAGTTATTTTACGTATCTTTCACCCTTACGGATGTTACTATTTTATAGATTCTTTATTCAGTTGAAACTTATGGCCTACATGTTCAGTTTTTTGCATTATTATATTATATATTGCAGTGCACAGGTACAGATATCAGTCATAGGTTAGCTTGTGGTCCTTTCGGGTCATAAGCACCATGTAGCATTCCAGTTTAGAAAATTGGGGTGTTACACTCCTTTATTGAATTTATTTTAACTAGTGTGCCTTTTACCTTATCTTGATCCCTCTTTGTTATCTTTCTTTCTTTTTTTCTTTCTTCCCTTTGTTGTATAGTGGTTGTGATTGGCGAGGGTAGACTAGGGGCATGTCATAGGTTGGGGTTGGGGTCAGGAGATATTAGGTCTGGGCTGGGGTTTGAGGGGGTTGGTTCTAGGTCGGGTCTAGGATCGAGTTTGGGGTTAGAGGCTAGGGGTAGTAAGGTTAGGTGGCATAAGAGTGTTTCTAGGTTGCCAGTTGGGTCTTGGAACATTGGTACTTTGTAGGGTAAGTCTATAAAGCTGGTGAAGATTCTTAGAAAGAAGAGGGTTAGTGTAGCGTGTCCAAGAAACTAAATGGGTTGGCACTAAAGTGAGAGATGTGGATGGATATAAGTTATGGTACTCAGCTAGTGTGAGACATAGAAATGGGATATATATCTTAGTAGATAAAGATCTTAGGGAGCAGGTAGTAAGGGTAAAGAGAGTTAGTGATAGACTGATATCTATTAAGTTGGTCATGGGAGGGTCTACGGTGAACGTTATTAGTGCTTATGCCCCACAAGTAGGTTTGGATGAAGAGGAGAAGAAGGAATTCTGATAGGTTTTAGATGAGGTGGTGAGGAGCACCCCGAGCACTGAAAAGTTTTTCGTGGGAGGGGATTTCAATGGGCATATTGGGTCTTTGTCGAGAGGATATGATGATGTGCATGGCGGTTTTAGTTTTGGTGAGCGGAATGAAAGAGGAACTTCTCTGTTAGATTTTTATAGGTCTTTTGGGTTGTGGATAGCAAATTCGAGCTTTCCAAAGAAGGAGGATCGCCTTATTACGTTTCATAGTTCAGTGGCCAAGACTCAGATAGACTTTTTGCTTCTTAGAAAAGGGGATAGAGTGCTATGTAAAGACTGTAAAGTCATACCTAGCGAGAATCTCTCGACTCAACATAGGTTGTTACTGATAGACTTGGTTATCAATAAGGTAAAAAAGAAGAGAAGTAGGGAGGCGTGGCCTAAGATTAAGTGGGAGAGCCTGACTTTGGCTAGTGCTTTGGAAATGGAAGAGAAGTTGAAAAGTAGGAGAGCTTGGGAGAGTAGAGGTGGGGTGGATAATATGTGGGAGACGACTTCTAGTTGCATTAGGGAGACCACTAGAGAAGTGTTGGGTGTCTCGAGAGGTCGATCTGGCAAACATCGAGGAGATTAGTGGTGGAACAAAGAGGTCAAGAGAAAGGTAGAGTCTAAGAAAGTGGCTTCGGCTAAGTTGGTTGGAAGCAAGGATGATGAGGAAAGACAGAAGAATGAGGATAGGTATAAGGTTGCTAGAAGAGAGGCTAAGTTAGTAGTTACGGCGGCTAAAACAGCAGCTTTTGAGAGTTTGTATATGGCTTTAGAGGAGAAAGACGAAGATAAGAAGTTGTCTAGGATGGCAAAGGCCAGCGAGTGGAGGGCTCGTGACCTTGACCAAGTGAAGTGCATCAAAAGAGAAGATGGTCTAGTTTGGTTGAGGATGCCCTCATTAGGGATAGGTGGCAATCCTATTTTCATAAACTTTTGAACGGCGAGGGGGATAAAGGTTCTGTGTTGGGAAACTTAGAGATATCTGAGGAGGGTTGCTATTATAGTTATTGTAGGCGTATCGAGGTTGAGGAGGTCAAGAGAGCTATTCACAAGATGCGGTAGGGTAGGGTGACGGGGCTAGACGAGATTCCAGTAGACTTTTGAAAGAGCACTAGCAGGGCAGGTCTAGAGTGGTTGACAAGGTTGTTTAACATTATTTTTAGAGCTGCTAAGATGCCTGAAGTATGGAGGTAGAGCACGATGATTCCCCTGTATAAGAACAAAGGAGACATTCAGAGTTGTAACAACTATAGAGGTATTAAGTTATTGAGTCATACTATGAAGGTTTGGGAAAGGATGGTAGAGTTGAGGATGAAGAGGATCGTGATGATCTTTGAGAATCAGTTCGATTTCATTCCTGGTCGCTCGACCACTGAGGCCATTCACCTTGTGAGGAGATTAGTGGAGCAGTTTTGAGAGAGAAAGAAGGATTTGTATATAGTGTTTATTAATCTAGAGAAAGTATATGACAGAGTTCCCAGGGAGATTCTGTGGAGGTACTTGGAGGCTAGAGGGGTGCCCGTGGCGTACATTAGGTCGATTCATGATATGTATGAAGGTGTGAAGACTCGAGTGAGGACGGTAGGTGGAGATTTGGAGCACTTCACGGTTTTGATAGGGTTGCACTAGGAATCGACTCTTAGCCCATTTCTATTTGCCTTGGTGATGGATGTTTTGATGCGACATATTCAAGGAGAGGTGCCTTGGTGTATGTTATTTGCAAATGATGTGGTTCTGATCGACGAGACTTGGGGTGGAGTTAATGATAAGTTGAAGATTTGGAGACAGACGCTTTAATCTAAAGGTTTTCGATTAAGTAGAACAAAGACGGAGTACTTGGAGTGTAAGTTCAGTAATATGTCGCAAGAAGATGGAGTGGTTGTGAAGCTAGACTCTCAGGTCATCCAGAAGAGGAAGAGTTTCAAGTATCTAGGGTCTATAATTCAGGGTAATGGTGAGATTGACGAGGATGACATGCATCATATTAGGGAAAGGTGGTTGAAGTGGAGGCTCGCTTCGGGAGTCCTTTGTGATAAGAAGGTGTCCCCGAAGCTCAAAAGGTAAGTTTTACAGAGTGGTAGTCCGGACGGCTATGCTGTATGAAGTGGAGTGTTGGCCAGTTAAGAACTTTCACATCCAAAAGGTGAAGGTGGCGGAGATGCGAATGTTGCGATGGATGTATAGACATATCAGGAAAGATAGTGTGAGGAATGAGATTATTCAGGAGAAGGTGGGAGTTTCCTCGGTGGAGGATGAGTAGCGAGAAGTGAGTCTACGTGCGGTGGTGTAAGACTCTGGTTATGGATGGTTTTAGGCGGGTTAGAGATAGACCAAAGAAATATTGGAGGAAGGTGACTAGGCATGATATGGAGCAATTACAACTTACAGAGGACATGATCCTTGATAGGAAGGTGTGGAGGACGCGGATTAGGGTAGAGGGTTAGGGGGTAGGAGCGCGGCGGTAGTAATAGGGGAGTGCTCCTTTGAGTCTAGAGTTTCTGGTTCGTAGTGTTGGGGCTGTAGTTTTGGGGGTTAGTAGTGTTAGCTTTTTTGCATCCCGTACTAGTTTATTAAGCACTTATCTTTTGTGTTTGTTATACTGTTAGTTTGGTTTGTGTACCATACTAGTTTGTATCCGCTTACTTTTTGTATTTGTTATACTGTTATTGGTCCTAAGTCGGGGGTCTATCGGAAACAGCCTCTCTACTTCTCTTGAGGTAGTGGTATGGTCTGCGTACACTCTACCCTCCCCAGACCTCACTAGGTGGGAATACACTAGGTATGTTGTTGTTGTTGTTGTAGACAGAAGGAGTTATATAAGAAATAATGAATGCCTGTTTTGTTTGACTTATTTTAGGTGTTTTTAAGCCAAAATAAATTTTAAGAAGTTTAAATATATGGACATTTAGATCGATTCATCTTTGAGAATATAAAATAAAATATTTAATTTATAGGAATATTTCCTTTATCTCTTATATATTTCTTTCATAATGTTTGTAAATTTCATAATAGTTACCTTTGTAATTTTTAATTTCCTTTCAAATAAATAAAATCTCTTCACATGTATTAAAATCTTGGATAATAATTGATACTGCCATATTCAAATTTTTAGATTATAATTAACTTTAAAATCTTTGAAAAATGTTTTACTTATCTAATAATCTCAAATTTAGATTTAATTAAAAAATGTTTTGATTTTGCGGCTTGAATTAGAGAAGATGGAGAGCAACATTTATCTGTATACAATACAAGAGGCAGAAGCATGTTAGGATGACAAGTTGCATCACATTAAAATTTCTCTTTTAAATTGAAAAAAAATAATAAAACATAATTTACTCAAAATAAAATTTTAAAAAAATGATAATTCACAAAACTCTCTAAATTCAAAATCTCTACACAAATCAGATGATTACACAATAAAATTGCAACAAACTAAATCACGTTTTTTTCCTACTTTATAGCAACTTGTTCTTTATTGCAGCTACAAAATCAGTTTTGATCTCTTGATTTTTATTTTATTTTAAAATTTTAAAATGAATATTATTATTTTACTTCACGTTTTTTTACCTGCTTTTTTATAGCAACTTTTATGTGAGTTATTATCTTTTAGGTGATTAAATTAACTATTTATTTTGAACTGGTATATTTTTAGTGTTATTGCAGTTATATTTTTAATTAGTGTTAGATTTCTAAAATTTTGGCAACTACTCACTAACTTTCTTTTTCAAAAAGATAACTAAAACCGGAAGAATACAACCTCCAAACTTTAACCATGTTTCCTTTAAAACGGTAATCATGTACAATGTTAATTCTCGGATACATCATAGCAGAAATTGCTTGCGTTCTTTTTTTTGAGATTTTTTCTATTTAAACAATGAGTGTATTAATTTTTTTAGTGTAGCATCTCTTCTCAATTAGTAAATAGGATTTTCTTATTAAAAGTTTACTATATTGGTTTCTTCTGAAAGTTGTTTGTATAATTTACAAAACATTCAAGCCACATAGAGTTGGATGGCCTTCCACAGTATACTAAATATGCATCATTTTTAATCATCTTATTTTTTGGAGAGCGTCCAAAATATGAATATTGTTTGGGAAATGGTATTACTTATAAGTATCCTGAATTTTGATTATATTATCAACAACACATTTTTTCTTTCAAAAGGTACTATTACTTGTGAACTATTTAAAATAAAATGAATGCATCCTTATGTGTTAGATGACAAAGAGAGTATACCCACTCTCTTAGAATCATGTGAGAAATAAAAAATAACTTAAATTTTAATTAATATGAACACATGTCATATTTTAATTGATCATTTTATAATTAATTAGTATAAAAAAAAAATAATATTAAAATTTAAGTATATATTTTAAACTTATTTTCCTTCCTTCCTCTATGAAATAAGGTCAAATTTTATTATTTTAAAAATTTTAGTAATTGGTTTTGCTAAAATATAACATTAATTAAGTTAAATTTAGACTGTCTGAAAATTATTAATTTATTATGAGATTATAATTTGTAGTAGAGTTTTTATTGATATTACTGTCAATGCATAGACTTCTTGATATTTGTATACTAGAAAATTTTAATTTAGAAATTCTATAAAAAAAAATATTTATTGTTATTACTATCGATGCATAATTAAATTGATTTGTTTTCCTTTTAAAAGTGAATGATACCACCAACGAATGTGGTGCAGTGGATGAGGCTTCTCTTTCCTTAATCAGAGGTCTCGGGTTCGAGCAAAAAATCCTTGGTAGGGAGCGCTACCCCCGAATAGGCTCTATCCGGTGCGAATCCAAATTAGTCAAGTCTCAATATGGGTACTGAACATCGGATGAAAAATAAAATAAAATAAGGCAAACATAATGATAGTATAATGCCACGAGTTAAGAGTTTTAGAAAATCAAATATATAAATGAAAAAGCAGATCTATCTTTTGAAAAATTATATAAAATGACTTAAACACTAAATAAGTGAACCCTAATACTTTCAGAAAAAACTAACTTTTCCAAAAAATTATCTGCTTGAATTAGTTCAAGAACTAAAATTAACATCAAAAAAAAAAAATTGAAAACAAGACAAAGTCAACAATAGTGCCAATTACTAAAAAGGAAAAAAAAAATTAAATTTTTCTGACAAAGCAAAAAAAGGAAAATAAATTTAAAAATATATTTTAAATTTTAATATATTATAATGTATATTAATTATTTATAAAAGTGTCCATTTATAAAATGACATTTTATCAATATTCATAGACTTTAAGTTATTTTTAGTCTCTCACATGACTTTACCACCTAACACTTAAAATGTATATATTTCATTTTTAAAGTAGTTTAGAATGTAATAAAATCTTTCAAAACAAAAAATGTGTAGTTAAAAATAAGGTCAAAATTTATAAATAATTATGTCTTTTCTCATATTGTTTTATCCAAAAACTTCTTGGTATAATGATACAAGTATGTAGTAATTTCTACTATTAACACTGTTTTGGCAAAAGTGCTCTTACATGAGGAGATTAAAACCTTTCTATTAACGTGGTCAACATAAAGTCAGCTATTTGAAAAACAAAAATAACCCTTTAACTCCATCACTCACGTATTTTAAAAAAGTCTTACTCTTTTTTGTACATATCACACATAAAACATGTTTCGATATTGGCTAGATAGAATTATATTTTTTTTCTCCATCTATATTTTTGCAAGTCCTATATCTCTTTATTACTTGAAAATTTTACCTAGAGATGATGAAGCTTATATTTGAATAACAAGAATAAAATAAGAAGCAAGATGAAGTAACAGATCACAAAAAATGTCAAACTGTACCTTATTACTTTTTTCGTCTATCAATAGTTGTCCACTATTGACTTAACACATAAACTAAGAAGTAATAAATTATAGGAATAATTTTATCATATCACCATTTAAATATAATTAAATCGGTGCTTTGAGATGTATTGAGTAATGAGCAATAATTAATAACTAAGGATAAAATTGTTAAAAATGATTAAATTATCCAATGATTTTTTAAAATTGAATAAGTATTAAAATATTAATATTTTTTAGTGAAAATATTTTATTTTAAATCTGCTAAACCACTCCATAAAACAACTAATTCTTACAGTATTATTTAATTTCTCCAGTATTTTTACAATTTAAAAGTTCAACCGCTCACGTTTAGAAAGTTATCCATTTAATGGTAAATAATTAAACTATCAATATTTTTTATTAGAGTCATTAATCCATCCTCATCAATTACCGGTTAGGAATTGGGAAGAAAATTATTTAAATATTTAGAATTTATCAAATTTTAAATTACTAAATTATTTAAATTGTTATAGTAATTATTTTAGATTTTATATTTTAGTGTAAAAGTTAATTAATATAAAAATGCAAACGTAGTCGACGGGAATAGGAAGTTAAGCGAAAATAAGGAGCGGAAAGTTTGGATAAAGACTTGATTAGTTTAATTATTTATTTATTTATTTATTTGCGGATCTTTTTAAATCTCTTTTTATTTGTTTTTCTGATTAAATATATATATATATATATATATATATATATACGTTTTAAAAATATCAAAAAAAAAAAAAGGCTTAAAGATAAGGTTAATATTTAGATTTTGTTCAATATTAAAATTATGAAAAATAACTTAAACGAGACAATCTGGCAATGCTAAGCTGTTACAATTTCTCATTTAATTCACATAAAAATTGGCAATGCTAAGCTGTTACAATTTCTCATTTAATTCACATAAAAATAAACACATTTATTAAAAACAACAATTACTATCTTAGAAAAGTAAACTTGCAAATACTCACAAAAACTCACATATACACGATTTTACAAGCAAAATAATTTCGGTCCTTATTTGTAGCAAATAAATACAAGTTTTTATCCCCTCTTTTCAACTTTTTATAACAAGGCAAACTATGTGTACAATAAATTTACTTAAATTTGAATTTATACAAAATTATCTAATTCAAATGAATTTTCTAAAATACAATAATTAATTTACTTTAAAATTTATTAAAAAATATCTAATTTAAATATACTGTGTGCAATTAAAAATATTTATAATTAACTTAAATAGTTATACATTTTTGTAAAAAGACAAAGATAAAAGAATATGAAATAATTTAAACATGCTCCACAATTTTCAGTTAAATTATTAAGACCTTATAATCTTTTAAAGAAAAAAAACATGTTGCTATTTTATTTAATTAAAATGGAGTTTTTCTTTCAAATATTCTATTTCATACATGAATTTAAACCACGAACTCAAATTTTTAATTTTAAAATATATACGAAAAAGGTTTTAGCTTTAACTTTTAATAATTTATAGTTTAATTTTTTCCTTATTATCATGAATACTACTATTTTCTTTAAAAGTTATAATTGGATAATTTGATTACAGCAATTTTCAACATTATTAATGTCTAGAACAATTGAATGTTGTTAAGAAGGTATTCGTGAACATGTGAAAAATCAAAAAGAATTCAACCAAGGTAATTTTGTCTACATTCTAATGCATTCATTCATTTATTCGGAATTATAAGAGTTTTTGATGGTACATTTATCCTTATGATTTTCTCTCCTATTATTTGTTCTATGATAGGTCATTGTGTTAGTGCTATTGATGTTCTAGAAGCTATTGCGTGCTATTGATGTTCTAGAAGCTATCGCAATAGTTAAAATTATTACAACAGGTGTCACACCTCTTTTTAACTCCCAAAAGATTATAGATTTTAAAGTTTGAAAAGGATTTTTATTATTAAAGTGACAAAATGAAGATTTGTTTCGAAAAGGATTATTTTCATTTAAACTCAAAGTAGCCACTTGACATAATCGGGTGTGCCAAGTCACCTTTTGAAATCCTTTTCAAAAGGGTTTTGACTTTAAAACAGATCCACGAACAGAGATTCCGACTAAGGAATTCTGTTGACCGAGGGGGAGGTATTAGGCACCCCTCGGTCCCGTGGTTTGACCACGGTCGCTTGGTGGAGCGTATCGGCTAATTTGACATTACAAATACATAAACCACACAAAGCACGCAAAAACCAATCAATCAAACAAACAAATAAAACAAATACAAAATATAGTGTCCAGTTCAATTATTATAACCCAAAATAAAAAGGTACTAAAAATTAAACCTACACTAATCCTAATCTACGCTCCAATGCTTTACCCGATGCCTCAGGCCTTGATCACGAGCCTCCTTTGCGTACATGATACGTCGGGGCATTCCCCAATAAATAAGTACAAATGACCTTGGGGCGTTCCCCGGCTAAATGAATACACTTTCAATTTTGTGCGTTAAAATAGAAAGAACCATTCAACATGACATTCACACATTCAACAAATCATCATCTTCTATTTCTATAATTGGCCTACCCAAGCCTACCGTTTGCCTATCCCGTTCGACCTATCATGATACTATCGATTTTAATAACATTCATACTTATTCTGAATTAAACCGCTAATAATGAATCAAAACAAATACGCCTTCACTTTTCAATCCCCCGAATCCATTAACCAATGATTAACACATGCTTCGATTACCAATTCAAGTTTTCAAGCTCAAATCCAACATCCACCAATACACAATCAAGATTAAAACACATTGAACAAACAAATCATTCACGATTACGTAAAATTAAAGATAGAGATGATAGAATTGGACCTCAATGTCGCTCTTAAAATCAAAATATTATTTTGATTAAACCTGATAGAGTCCGCGTCTGAACATCCCGAGTAGAACCTCAATCAATGAACTCCAATGCAAAAACCCAAAATATGGCACGAACAGAAAATCTACCCAAGAGTAATGAACACCCAAAACTCAAATCAACAAGAAAACAAAAAAAACATGTATGGCCGTAGCTCCGTCGAGCTTAGACGACGGCGAGAATCGTTGCCGCAGATTGAATTCTGGAGAATCTCAGTGTTTATGATCGAATATACTCAGAAATCAAGAACAACAGAGGAATTTTTGGGGATTTTAGACTAGTCGACCAAATTGATATGCGAAAAACTGATTCTGGTGACAGCTCTATCGGTAAACCTCAACAGTGATCGAATTCTCACCGGTTCACTGTTTCAATTGAAAATCAACTATTTTCAGTCCATTTTTGCTCCTTTTTCTCATTGCTTTGACCCTCTCGAGCTCTATCTCTCTCGGTCTTCTCTATTTTTCAATCTCTTCCTTCCTTCTCTTCAATTTTTCGGTGGGTGTGTTGTGCACCGGTGAGTATATCAGTGAAAATAATTGTGAGTGTGTGTGTATGTATTCTATGAGGCAAGATGGTGAGTGAGAGTGAACTGATTGTTGGTCTTCTTTGGTGTAGTATGTATATTGGTGAATAAAAAGCAAAAATAGAAGTCTCTGTTGCTCCTCTGTGATGTGTAGTGTGAGTCTATGGAGTGGAGAATATGTCTTCATCCCTTTTTGTCAATGGATATGAATGTTTATATGTATTTTATCTGTGATAGTGAGGCGGTGAGGAGTGTGTGGTGGTCTTTGTATTTGGTTATCTGTGTATGGGGGTGGGGTAGGATAGTAGTTAAGATAAGGTTTGTTAGGATAAGGAAATATTAGGGATTTATTAAAATTTTGTTATTTTTATATTTTTATGGGGTATAATCACATGAGTGAGGGTGTATTATAACGTGAGATAAAAATGAATAAATCGGGCTTTGGGAGGGACAAAATTAGGTGTCTACATCATGCCCCTTTTTGGGTGTAAACACAAAGTATTTTCAAACAATAAAAAAGATAACGAGACCGAAGTTTGATCCGAACCTTATTCAAAGAAAGAATTAGAAGAAAGAAGGACAACCGAGTTGGACTTAAGACATCCTACCTACCCAAGTTATGAAAAAGTCAAATCATAGGTATCTCAAATGGTTGGAATGAGAGGAACTATATCGAGTTGGAGAGTCAAGTGAGGTTCTGTCGAGGTTCCGATCCACTGCTTTGTCATTACATCAAAAAATGAAAATTAAAAGTTAAAACAAAAATAAAATTACAAAAAACCTATCTATACAGCTTCTTTTGGACTCTTGACTTGATTTTCATCATCCTATTCTTCAGGCGGGCTCCTGACTTGCAATTTCTTCAACTTGTTGCCTGACTTTCAATTTCTTCACCCTGTTCTCCAGGGGGCTCCTGACTTGCTATTTTTCAATTTGTTGACTTTCAAATTCTTCACCTTGTTGCTTGACTTTCAACTTCTTCACTTTGTTGCTTGACTTTCAGCTTCTTCACATTATTGCATGACTTTTCAACTATTCGCCCGGTTCTTCAGGTAGACTCAAATGCCGCTTGAATTTTCAAAATGAAGAAGTGCTTCTCCTTACCAATACTGCTTGAATTACCAAAAAAAGGAAGTGTATCTCCTTACAAATACCGCTTGAATTATCAAACAAGGAAGTGCGTCTCCTTACCAATGCCGCTTGAATTACTAAACCAGGGAAGTGCATCTCCTTACTAATGCTGCTTAAATTACCAAACCAAGAAAATGGGTCTCCTTACTAATGTCTCTTGAATACCAAAACAAGAAAGTGTGTCTCCTTACCAATTCCTCTTGAACTACCAAAACAAGAAAGTGCGTCTCCTTACCAATGCCGCTTGAATTACCAAACCAGGGAAGTGCGTCTCCTTACCAATGCTGCTTGAATTTCCAAACCAAAAAAATGTGTCTCCCTTACCAATGCCTCTTGAATTACCAAAACAAGGAAGTTCATCTCCTTACCAATGCCGCTTGAATTACCAAAATAAGGAAGTACATCTCCTTAACAATGCCGCTTGAATTACCAAACCAAGAAAATGTGTCTCCTTACCAATACCGCTTGAATTACCAAAATAAGAAAGTGTGTATTCTTATCAATGCCGCTTGAATTACCAAACTAAGAAAGTATGTCTTCTTACCAATGCCTCTTGAATTACCAAAACAAGAAAGTGCGTCTCCTTACCAATGCCTCTTGAATTTCCAAAGCAAGGAAGTGTGTCTTCTTACCAATGCTTCTTAAATTACCCAAATAAGGAAGTGTGTTTCCTTACCAATGCCTCTTGAATTACCAAAATAAGAAAGTGCGTCTCCTTACTAATGTCTCTTTAATTACCAAAATAAGAAAGTGTGTCTCCTTACCAATGCCTCTTGAATTACCAAAATAAGAAAGTGCGTCTCCTTACCAATGCATCTTAAATTACCAAAACAAGGAAGTGGGTCTCCTTACCAATGCCGTTTGAATTACCACAATAAGAAAGTGTGTCTCCTTACTAATGTTGCTTAAATTACCCAAACAAGAAAGTGCGTTTTCTCACAAATGCTGCTTGAATTTCCCAAACAAAGAAGTGTGTCTCCTTACAAATGTCGCTTGAATTATCCAGACAAGAAAGTGCGTCTCCTTACAAATATTGCTTAAATTGTCCAAACAAGGAAGTGCGTTTCCTCACAAATGCTGCTTGAATTTCCCAAACAAGGAAGTGCGTCTCCTTATGAATATCACTTGAATTACCCAAACAAGGAAGTACGTCTCCTTACAAATGTTGCTTGAATTGCCCCAAACAAGAAAGTGTGTCTCCTAAGGGTCAACTAGAATGACTCGACTAGAACATGCGACTTCTAGGAGTGAAGGTTCAATTTAGGAAGTGCATCACCTAATAAATGAAAACTGGATTACTCAGATAAGGAGGTACTTCTCCTAGGGGTTAAGTGGAAGGACTCAACTATAAAGTGGGACTTATAGGAGTGAAGGTTCAATTTAGGAAGTGCATCACCTAATAAATGAAACTTGAATTACTCAGATAAGGAGGTTCGTCTCCTAAGGGTTAAGTGGAAGGACTCAACTAGAAAATGTGACTTCTAGAAGTGAAGGTTCAATTTAGGAAGTGCATCACCTAATAAATGAAACTTGGATTACTCAGATAAGGAGGTGCATCTCCTAGGGGTTAAGTGGAAGGACTCAACTAGAAAGTGCGACTTCTAGGAGTGACGGTTTAATTTAGGAAGTGCATCACCTAATAAATGAAACTTGGATCACTCAGATAAGGAGGTGTATCTCCTAGGGGTTAAGTAGAAGGACTCAACTAGAAAGTGCGACTTCTAGGAGTGAAGGTTCAATTTAGGAAGTACATCACCTAATAAATGGACCTGAATCATCCAGACAAGGAAGTGTGTCTCCTAGAGATATTGGATGATGAGTTTTTATCATGGTTTTGATTACTAAACCTATGAAGCAACATTGTCTCCTGTATTTGTGGAAGTGAGGCATTACAACCTTTGATAATTAGACTCTGAAGTCCTTGATTTGAAGGTAACATGTTTTCTATTTTATCAAAGAAAACTTGTGAGTTTAAAAATATGGTGGATGGTTTGTGGCTTTAGCTTTCGCGGCAATCGCTCTTGCCCCTGTCACATTTAATCTTGCTTTCAGCCATTAACATATGTCATTGACTTGCTGCATCATTGATCTGAACTCAGATTATTAAGAGTGACTTTGAAACAAACACAGTACTTCTGCTTTGCCATGTTTCTCAGATAACCCCTCTGAACCTTAACATTTCCATGAGTTCCCAGACTTGTTTATTGACAAAACTTTCTGCATGCTTTATTTTGGCTCACAATCATGTCTCTTTCATATGCTGGCTTTTGTCTTGCTTTATGTAATTGAAGAAGCTGGTAGCCAGTTTTGAAATCTTTTCACTTATTTTGATATAGACTTGACTTAAGGACAAGAGAAAAATGACAATGACTTTTATTTGGACAACTGACTCAAGAAAACAAAATAAAAATAAGGAGAAGAAAGAAAAGACAATGAATGTCCCCATTTGAAACGAAGAAATGAAAAATTTATCTAGAAATGACAGTCAACTCTAATGATTATGCCATGCATTTTGGATTAAGTTGCCTGGTCTTTCCATCCAAACTTTCACCAATTCTTGTTGAATTAATGGCCTTGAAACTGAGTTGCTTTCTTGGGCCAATTACATTCAGAGACCTCATTCGATTAGTGGCGCCTTGAAGGGTTTTTTCCAACAAGCCTCTCTTATTTTTTTTCTTAGCTTACCATTTCCTTATGGTGTCCTGAGGGTTTTTCCACCAATGAGACTCTCTTATTTTCATTTCTCTTAACTCACAGTCGTCTTACAGTTCTCGTAAGGGTTTTTAATGATAAGACTCCCTCATTTTTATCTCTCTTAACTTACCACCATTTTATGGTGCCCGTGAGGGTTTTCACCAATAATACTCTCTCATTTTTATCTCTCTCAACTTACCATCGTCTTACGGCCGTGAGGGTTTTCACCAATAAGACTCTCTCATTTTTATTTCTCTCCTAATTCTCTATGCTGAGGAAGACAAGTAGTTCCCAAAATGCATCATTATATCCATTGCATTATTAGCCTTAACATTCTCATAGATTGATCTGAAGGTCTTTCTTTGGTTGTAACTTGACTTCTGGATAAGGTTAGAAAAAAAGGATGGCATGAGGCCCAAACGACACTTTAAGTGGGGTGGGACTTACAACTTTTGGAATCGACTCAAACAATGAGGATTGACTCATGCCCCAATTTCTTTTGACTGGGTAACTCTAAATCATTTATTTGGTTGGACCGAGCCCAGTGTAAGGCAGCCTACGTATCTCACCCCTGGAAGAGGAGAATCAGGTCATGTGTAGTTCCGTTAGTTTATTTTTTTGCTTGATTCTGATTTTTTTTGTTTTGTTGACTCTTTTTCTCTTTGGGAATTTTTCTACCTCTATTTTTCTTGACACTCTCCTCCTTTTTTTTTTTTGACATACTTTTTCTCTTTTTCTCGCTTTTTTTCGAAAACTTTTCTGACTCTAATCTTTTACTCGACACCTTTTTTTTTGGACTTTCCTGACTTTATCTTGATTCCAAAAGAGGGATATGAAAGAAAATAGTACTAAAGCTCAAACGGGGTAAATAAAGGATGACACGATGCTTGGATAGTAGAATAAAATTCCTTTATCATATCAATCCTTAAAAATGCAAGTACATAACATGCAATATGAAAGTGAAAGATGAAGATCACTTGTGACATTTTTACAACGCTAACTTTGCTGATCTTGTTTGTCGCTACTTCTTCTAAAAACTCCACCTTTGTTGTACATTCCTCACATCAAATGACTCTTGCTTTTGTGGAGCTGATTTTTCTATTCCTTTTGATGTAGGATCACACATCCATTATTTAACCTAATTGAGACATGTCTTTCAATTAATGACCAAGTTATTCTTGTGATTCTCAAAACAATTGTCTTAATTTTCAAAGAAGGCTTCAACTTGTCATCAAATATCTCAACACTCTACCTATTTTCTCAGATGCTCTCTTTTTCTAACTTTAACCCTCTAATTCAATGTTCATGCTTAAATTGAATTTCAAGATCTGGCTGAAAATTTCGCTAGTATGTCATATCACTAGAATCAACATAAAATATGTTATACAAAGAAAAAAAACAACACAAATTTAAAATACAAAGGAAAAAAAGGATACTCCATTTAATTAAAATGAAAGATAGAAGGGTTTAAACATAATGCCAAATGGATAAAACAAAATAGATCCCGAACTACAACCCTGAAATAATTCGGATAACAGAAAATAAAACAAAACACACTACAGACCTTTTCCTAGTAGAGAAAGGGGTGACTTCTCAATTGTTCAGCCTGACATCTTAGCCACTGATTTGCATATCAGCATGACTAGATCTTTCCTCACTGTCAATGGTCTATACCATAATTGATTTATCTTGAATCATCTTTTCAATTTCTCTTTCCAAAGGACGACAATCTTCAATACTGTGACCCTGAACATTAGAATGATATACACATCGTACATTAGGATCAAAGCTTCTTAAATGTGGGTCAGAAGTATACCCAAGAAGAGAAGTGATCATGCCTCGTTATACCAATCTCTAAAATAAACTAGCATATAACTCTCCAATTGGTGTGAAGCTATCCCTCGACTTCTGCCTTATTTCATTATTTAGCTTGGATCGAAAATCGAGCCTAGAAGGGCTTTGGTATGTTTGTGGAGTTTGAGGATGACTCTGAAGAGTTAGTGTACACCATTGTGGGTAAGAAGGGAATTGACTATAGGGTTGTCATTGTATATTAGATATGGAGGTGGGAGAATAGAGTATAATGGATTTTGGGAAAGATTCTGGAGAGCTTAGGCATAAGCTTGGGTTTGAGCCTGTGGGTAACGATGGTGTGGTCCTCTTGCCCATGCCTGTTGTCCAACTACAATGGCAGATGCATCTTCCTCATACTTCTTACCTCCGATACTTCTCGAACCTTTTTGAATTGCTTGAGTAGTTGCTTTCAATGTTGCAAAACTTATAATGCGATCGGTCTTAATTCTATCCTCTATCATCTCCTCCATTTTGAGGACCTCAATAAATGGTTTGCCTAATACAGGTAATAAGTGTTGATAATATGTTTCATCCTGTGCTTGAATAAACACCTCCACCATCTTACTTTCTTTTATTGGCGATTTTACCCTAGCAGTTTATTCACGCCATTTAATCGCATACTCTCTGAAAGTTTCAGTACTCTTTTTCTTCATGTTAGTTAGGGATTTCTCATCAGGAATCAACTCCACATTGTATTGCAATTATTGCACAAATTCATTAGCTAGGTCATCCCAACTAATCCACTTGTCGATGTCTTAGTCAATAAACCATTCTGAAGCTAGGCTTCAAAGACTCTCACCAAAATATGCCATGAGTAATTCTTCCTTCCCCTCAGCACCCCTTAGTTGGTTGCAATAACATCTTAAATGTGCTACAGGATCGCCATGTCTATCATACTTCTCAAACTTCAGCATTTTAAAACCAAAAGAAAGATGAACCCCTGAAAACATGCACAAATCTTTATATGAGACACTTTTGTACCCCCCAAGTCCTTGGAGGTCTTTCATAGTCAATTCCAAACTTCTCAATTTCCTGGTCATTTCCTCTTTTTCTTTTATTATAACAGGCTTCTCAGTGTTAAGAGAAAATTCAGGCGGGTGAGTGTATCCATAAGGATTATTCAACTTATGATCAGCAAAAATATTCAATATAGGCTCTCTTATAGAGTGGGGAAACACAGCTTATGGATAAACCTCAAAAGTAGGAGCTTCAGGTGGGGGTGGTGCTATAAAAACATAAACAGTGGGTAGAGCCGAGCATGTGGTAGCTTTGTGTTGAAGAGTGAGAAAATGAATATTGGAAGTGTTTGGATAGTGTTGACCTGGAGTAGATCCTGATGCATGTTGTAACGTGTCAACAATAATAGGAAACTATACATGTGACACTGGAGGCAAGCTAGAAAGATATTTTAGATTATCAGTGGGAAATGGAGGAGGCGGCAACCCATTAGCCCAAGCTTGATGCATTTCTATCATTTGCTGCCTTAATTTTCGAATCTCTTCATTAGCTTCTAAATTCTCATTCCCCTAACTCCTTATCTGATCAGTGACAACAAACTCGATATCCTTGTTGGCCATAACTTTCTCTGTGACTTGGTGCAATATAGAGGACCAGCCAAAATGCCACAAACCAATCACCTTAAACTAACTGAACAAGAGATAACAAATGTGTTAGAGTGCAACACTTTTTCAAAACTCTTTTGTTTAAAAGATAACCGAACCCTAGAAGGACGCCTACGTATCTCACTCCCGAAAGAGTAGAATCAGGTGTGCGTAGTTCGTGAAGTCTTGGCAAAATGGCCAATTAAACTCTTTTTCTTGAAACTTTAAGAAAAAAATACAAATTGTCAAAATAATTGACGAAAATCTTTTTGTGAATTTTTCAGGTTTAACCTCCCCATACAAAATGAAACCTACGATTACCAAAGAAAAATCTTTTTTTTTTAATTTTCGATTTTGAATTTCATACGAAAATGAAACTTGAACCTATTAAAGGAAAATATTTTTGTAGTTTTCTTTCGAAGATGCATATGACACCTACTCTAAATGAAGAGTGAAGAAAATCTTTTTGAATTTTTCAGATTCCTATACAAAATAAAACCTATTATTACCAAAGAAAAATCTTTTTGGGTTTTCAATTTTGAATTTCATACGAAAATGAAACTTGAAACTATTCATGAAATTTTTTTTGTGGTTTTATTTTAAAGATGTATAGGAAACACCTACTCTATATGAAGAGTGAAGAATTTTTTTTTGAATTTTTCAAATATGATCCCCGAACCCACAATAGGATGCCTACGTATCTCACTCCCGAGAGAAGAGAATCAGGGGTGCGTAGTTCATCCAGATTGGAAAATTAAGGATTAAACAACTGACTAAACCCTGATTTAAGAGACACGACAAAAGACAGACGATGAAAAACATCAATAAAATCTTTTTTGGAGTTTTCAATTTGACACTTCACATAAAAATGACACCAACAACTGTGAAAGAAAAAATCTTTTTTGTTATTTTCGCTATATGAAATGAACAAAACTTCTACCATCTTTTTGCATTTTCTTTTATAAAAACCTCCTATTGTGAAAAAAACTTTTTGGCTTTTCAAATTGTGAATGCTTACTAAAGAAACAAAAGGAAAATCTTTTTGATGTTTTTTTTTTTTTTTTTTTGACAAATGAGTACAAAAGGTAAACAAAATCTTTTGAATTTTTGTTAGTTTGAGAAAATAAATACAAAAGGTAAAAAAAAATCTTTTTTTGAATTTATGGGTTGTGAAGAACAAAAGCCATAAAGAACTCTAAACATAAACTGCGAAACTCTTTTTTTCTTTTCTTTTTCCCTTGCCTAAACACACGCTTATTTAATTCTAACATATGTGTTTTCCTAAATCAGTCCGAAAAATGACCACATTACCCTCAGAGATGCAACATTTAGCATGTAGGGATGCTTTAGAGGTGAGTCTCCTACAAAGGACCAAGTGAGCCCCGCTAGGTCTCAATATGATGCACATAAGCATGACCTAAAGGCTGACCTACGTTAGGGTTCACTAACAAGGCTGTTCGGAGGAACATATGGTCGATAATGGCTGCTTTGATTTCCACCTACTCCATACAACCGACGGCTCCCCCTCCTAAAATAAGGGTGACTTAACTAGAGGTCGTGTACAACACATGTACTACGAACTTATTGCAGAAAGAATGACTCGGGTCATGCACATGATGCCAGCTATAAAACGGCAACACATAAGATAAAAACTATAAACAAAGAGCACGTAGGCACTCAATAGTGATAAACAATAACACAAAATAATACAAACAAAATGTCTATACACCTATAGTGCCAAACTAAGCCGATATAACTCCAAAATAAGCTCGAATTCTGAAAATTCCTCGGCAAAGTCGCTAAAGCCGTCACACCTTTTTTTAACTCCCAAAAGATTATGGATTTTAAAGTTTGAAAAGGGTTTTTATTATTAAAGTGACAAAACAAAGATTTATTTTGAAAAGGATTATTTTCATTTAAACTTAGAGTCGCCACTTGACATAATTGGGTGTGCCAAGTCACCTTTGGAAATCCTTTTAAAAAAGGTTTTGACTATAAACTGATCCGCAAACAGAAATTCCGACTAAGAAATTCTGTTAACCGAGGAAAAGGTGTTAGGAACCCCTCGGTTCCGAGGTTTGACCACTGTCGCTTGGTGGAGCGTATCGGCTAATTTAACATTATAAATGTATAAGCCACACAGAGCATGCAAAAACAATCAATCAAAACAAACAAAACAAATACAAAATATAATGTCCAGTCCAATTATTACAACCCAAAATAAAAAGGTACTGAAAATTAAACCTACACTAATCCTAAACTACGCTCCAATACTTTACCCGATGCCTCGGGCCTTGATCACGAGCCTCCTTTGTGTACATGATACGTCGGGGTATTCTCCGGTAAATAAGTACAAATGACCTTGGGGCGTTCCCCGGCTAAATGAATACACTTTCAATTTTGTGCATTAAAATAGAAAAAACCATTCAACAAGACATTCACACATTCAACAAATCACCATTTTTCATTTCTACAATTGACCTACCCAATCTTACCGTTTTCCTATCCCGTTCGACCTATCATAATACTATCGATTTCAACAACATTCATACTTATTCTGAATTAAACCGCTAACAATGAATCAAAATAAATATGCCTTCACTTTTATCAATTTCAATCCCTCGAATCGATTAACCAATGATTAACACATGTTTCGATTACCAATTCAAGTTTTCAAGCTCAAATCCAACATCCACCAATACACAATCAAGATTCAAACACACCGAACACACAAATCATTCACGATTACGTATAATTAAAGATAAAGACGATAGAATTGGACCTTAATGTCGCTTTCAAAATTGAAATATTAGTTCGATTAAACCCGATAGAGTCTGCGTCCGAACATCCCGAGTAGAACCTCAATCAATGAACTCCAACCGAAAAACTCGAAATATGGCATGAACAAGAAATCTCCCAACAGTAATGAACACCCAAAACTCGAATCCGCAAGAAAACAAAAAAAACACGTATGGTTATAGCTCCGTCGAGCTCAGACGACGACGAGAATCGTCATCGCAGATCGAATTCGAGCGAATCTCGGTGTTTCTGACTAGATATACTCAAAAATCAAGAACAATAGAGGGATTTTTGGGGATTTTATACTGGTCGACCAAATCAATATGCGGAAAATTGATTCCGGTGACAGCTCCGCCAGTAAACCTCGATAGTGACCGAATTCTCACCGGTTCACTGTTCCAATTGAAAATCAATGGTTTCAATCCATTTTTGCTCCTTTTTCTCACTACTTTGACCCTCTCGAGCTCTATCTCTCTCGATCTTCTCTATTTTTCAATCTTTCTCTTCCTTCTCTTCAATTTTTCGGTGGGTGTGTTGTGCGCCAATGAGTATATCAGTGGAAGTGACTGTGAGTGTATGCGTATATATTCTGTGAGGCATGATAATGAGTGAGAGTGAACTGATTGTTGATCTTCTTTGGTGTAGTGTGTATATTGGTGAATAAGAAGCAAAAATGGAAGTCTCCGTTGCTCCTCTAGTGTAATATGCGTTTATGGAGTGGAGAATGTGTTTTCCTCCCTTTTTCTCAATGGATATGAATGTGTATATGTATTATCTGTGAGAGTGAGGCGGTGAGGAGTGCGTGATGGTCTGTGTATTTGGTTATTTGTGTGTGGGGGTAGGGTAGGATAGTGGTTGAGATAAGGTTTGTTAGGATAAGAAAATATTAGGGATTTATTAAAATTTTATTATTTTTGTATTTTTGTGGGGTATAATCACATGGGTGAGGATATATTATAACGTGAGATAAAAATGAATACATTGGGCTTTGGGAGGGACAAAATTAGGTGTCTACAACAAGTTGGTGTCACTAATTTGTGTGTTCTTCATATAGATGAAATGTTTATTATTATACTCATTATTCATTTATAAATCTCTAATTTCGATTAATATTGTAGAATCATCAACTTTTAATGGAGTTTGATACATTTTAAATTATAGTAGCATGAACTGAATATTGGTTAGATAAATTTTAAATTTTTCTTTAATTTCTTGCAAGATTGATTTATGCACGAAAGGCTTATTGATTTGGTGCTATCTATCTATCTATCTATCTATCATGTTTGATGTTTTGTGAAAAATGAATCAAACAAAGAAGAAGACGAAGCAGTTGTTATCTAAATAAGTCATTAAGATCACTCAACGTGTGCTAAAAAATATTAACGATTTATTAATAAGGTTCATTCCTTTAACAATACATGCATATTTCTCTATGCAGTTTTTTTTTTTGGGCCAATTTGCCATATTTGATGAAGTTTGAATTCAAGTATCTCTAAAATCACACTAATATTGATTACACTATCACACATAATTTATAGGGCATAATCACATAAAAAGGTGTAGAGAGAAAAAATTAGAGAGAACATCTTCTGCATCTTTTTATAACCGCCATAATTTTAATTTTATGATGTTTGTTTGTATTGCACATATCATTAGAAAAAATTATTGAATAGGACAAAAAATTACATAAATAGCAAAATGATGGTCATGTCTATCGTATTCAATAATTTTGACGTAGGTTAATACCTTCCCATTAGCATTATCGTGCACTTTAGTCTGTCCTCTATTCTCCAAATATCAGTTTTAGATAACATATATTTTGTGTACAAATCAATAGACATGTAGTAATGCGGCGATGCGTTAAAAAAGAAAAAGGGCTTGAATTGATCTGAGGTTAGGTTGAAAAGTAAATGTTTTTCTGATTGAGGTAAAGACTGAGTAGTTGAATACATTTGCATGTTTTTCCTAATAATTTACACACTAAATTTAAATATATGAATCAATTACTCATTGACGTTATTCCTATAGAATAAGAGTCTGAATTATTTTAGTAGTAGTAATAAGCATTTTATTATTATATATTTGGATGAACTTAAACGACTTATTAAATCAAAAAGTTAACAACATATTGTCAAAAAAAATTGTTCGCTATAAATAATTTAGCGATAATTAATGATGAATTTCATAAATAATTTTAATTTCTTATTTAGAATGTAAAAAAAGTAATAACCTAATGTAATGGCCAAAGATGTGTACATATAATTGTAATCTTAAAATTTTGGATACAATTTTCTTTTTAGTAATATGTCATCTTTTTCATGTGATAATTTATTATCCTATAAGAGTAGATTTTATAATTGTGTTAAGGAAAATAATTTTTCATTAACTTTTAATTAATAGAATCAATAACACTAAAATTTAGAACTATAAAAATACAATAACAGTGGAAACATATAAGAAGAGAGACCAAACATACTAGTTATTTAGATATTTATGCTTTGAATTGATTTTAAAAATTAAATAAATAAGTTATAATGCAAAATATTTATCATAAATTCAAATAATGAAAGAATTCGAGCATAGAATACAAATTATTTATTGGTGATGGACTTTTATATGTACATATTTATATTATTATACGGAATGATTGAAATTTCTCTTTTAATCATTAGGGAGAGCACTAAAAGCAATTTGGATAACAAGAAAAAAGTTAATAAGCAATATCATTTTTCATAACTATCTTCACTATTTAAGTACGTCCACAATAATTAAGTTTGTGTCGCACCCTCTTATTGTATATTAGCCTTGAAAGTATAAAAATATATTTGCTTGAAAGAAATAATTAATAATGAATCAGTAACAGTTATACATATCATAAGAAATGAGCAATATGTCACTCATAATTGATATATATTTATTTGTATTATATTTTTCTATTTTTTTCTTTAAAATATTCACACAATGCTCGAATGCGTATACTAAAATGTATAATATTTTAGGGGGATGACTATAAAAGAAAAATATATCATATAAATTTGGATAAAGGAAATACAACATTAAAGTCCAAAATTAATTTTAAAATACGAGAAGTGAAGTTTCAAGGATGATGAAGAAGATATTATATATGTTCTAAACATTTCAGAGAAAATTATACACTACTCCAACTTTATATTTATTTGATAAAATATTATTTTTTGTCGCATTTTCTTCGAAAACAAGACAACTAATTATATTTTTTGAAAATATTTTTTTTCAATTTACAATACACTGACAATAGTAATTAAGATTTGAGCTGTATTTCATATTCAGTTTTCTATCTGTAAGATTTAAAAAAATTATGTTGTATTTGAAGAAATTAACAGTATTGAAGTAATAAATATTAAATACTATATATATTCCATACAAAATAGTTTTTATTAACAATGATTTATGAAAAAATTTGAAAATAAATACGTATAATATAAAATATATATTTTGTATACACATATTTGTGTTATTTATTTTTGATCTTTTAAGTTTGAAATAATCTGCACATCATGCGGAAACGAATGCTAGTTGTTGATTTAAAATAAAGGAAATTTTAATTAAAAAATAATCTAATAAGTGGCAAAAAGAAATCAAGTGCAATAATCTTAATAAGAAGAATAAGAGCAAAAACAAAAATATACATATAAAAAAATCACTATCATTTACTATGTGTAATAATTTTATTTGACCATAAAAATTAGAATACCAAAAATGTCCTGTGAGGACCAAAATACATCGTTCCACAGGACCAAAAACGTCGTGTGGACAGATGAAACGACACCGTAGCCATCACCTATATCAGTCTTCAAAATTTGCAAAAACCCAAAACTTGTTGCATTGTCTCCTACCTTCATACCTCAGACAAACTTCTCAAAAATCGGGGTTTTCTTCACAATAAACACGCATGGTACACCATTTGTCTCTCTCTATCTACCCACGTATCACTGTATCTATATACAAAGACGATAATGCTGATTCAGTTTTCGGAGAATCCTACATTTCCTTGCGCCAAAGGTAACCTCAATTTTACTCTCTTTTTCATAATCACTTTCATATATGTGAAGCACTCATTTGAGTGTATTACTTAAAGCTAGCTTTTCTATGTAGAAGGGTTTAATTCTAATTTTATCTAAAATACTACTACCCGTTTTTCATTTTACTTTGCCCTTGACTTGGCACACCACTTAAAAAAACTTTAGTTAGAGGTATATTTTATTAAATTAACCTTATTATAATGCTTTGGAATTCTAAACTTGACTAGTACTATGTTATGTGGTTAATTAATAATAAGGGTAGAAAGGGAAAAAGTAAAATATAATAAAATTTCCATCCAAGGTGTGGCTAGTAGGTAATGAAGTGGGTTGGCCTGACATTTCAGAATCAAATCCTAGCAGAGACAAAAAATACTAGGTGGTTCTTCCTATCTTATCTCGTAGCCTTGATGGACATAGTTACCTTACCTGATATGTTGTTGGTGGGAGATGACAGGTACTTCATGAATTTAGGTATTCGACGATTATAAAAAAAATAATATAAAATTCTCTTATTTCATAAATTGAACAAGTAAATTGAAACAACTATTTTTAGTATGAGTACTAAGTAATATGAAATGGAGGGAGTACTTCGTCTGTCCATCTTTACATGTCGTGTGTGTATATATATATATTAAAAATAGTTATCCAACTTTACTTGTTCAGTTTGGAAAACCAAGAGATAGTTTGTCATTTTGTGTCTATTTTACCCTTGTTATTAAATATTATTTATATCTAGCATTATAGATGACTTATAATAATTAATAGGGCGATATAGTAAATTTTCCCCTTTTAGTTGTTTCTTAAGGGGTGTACCTAGTCAAACATCATCAAGTAAAGATGGACTAAGGGATTAATGTTTACAGACATGGGTAATTTGTTTTTGAGATATTTCTAAACTTTTGGTATGTGTTAAGAGTTCGATGTGGAATTTAAAGGGAATGTACTAGTCTCGGATAATCCTTACCTCATGAGTTAGCTATTGGGATTGATTTAGGTTCATTCTTTACTATGATATTAGTCATATCCATCTCTATTTTTGGGTTTATCTAGGTCCCATATTATATTGAACTCAACCTTCAACGAAGTGCATCATTTAACCTTCTTATAGTATAAGTGTCAGCAAATAATACTATACCAATTTTAGAAAATATATACATAAAATACTTAGTTTTATGAAGAGATCACAAGTTCACGTGCCCCATAATTTAGGCTACAAATTCACCATGGGGAGGGGAAGGGAGACAGTAGGAGAAAAATGTTGTAACTTTTCTTTACTTTTTCTCATGTTCTTTAAAAGAGTGTGTCTTATTCTCTATGCTGGGTGGCTTTGGAAGGAAGTAATAATACTAGTTCGAGTTTGTATGGGGCGCAAATATGAGCGCCCCCCCTGCATAGTTAAAGGTCATTTTGAGCGAAAACAGACTACTTTGTGAGAATCTTATGTATCTATTGGCGAAGTGTAACTATCTCATGAAAAAGCTTAAGTTGTTAGAAAGAACAAATTTTATTTACTAATTATGTTTTCAACACCCCTCATGTGCGAGCATGATTCCTTTTCATGATCCATGCACATGCTTTTTGATAATGCGTGGTAGGGAGACTCAAATCATCACCTCTATCTTATCCGATACCATGTTCAATTGTTTGACAATCTTCTCTAAGAGTTAGTTAAGATGTTAGATAAATAATGCTTTATTTACTTATATTATTTAAAAGAACATAATTGTTAGGAAAAACACCAGTTCTTACAAAAGTATTATAACAACTAGAATAAGTGAAAATTATGACATATTGCAAAGTCAGATTAAAAAAACGTTTTAAATTTGTGATTCAGGTGCAGTCATGGAGTTTAAGCTTTTAGTACAAGTGTAGTGACTATACTAAAGTGATAGGTTTTTATTTCTATTTCCGTCCAAATTTCCTTAGCAATTAATATATCTCATTGACAACTACGTTTTTATTTGGCTTTATGCATAGTTAGCCCCTTAAACTTACTAGGATATATCGTTTCGACACTCGAATTAAGTCTTGTTTCAATTGAACACATTAACTCCTAATAAAGTGTTTCAATTAAACACTTCGATTCAACAACAACAACAACTTGCCTAGTTTTTTCCCACAAATGGGCTCTGGGGAGGGTGAAGTGTACGTAGTCTGTACCACTACATCAGATTGAGGTAGAGAGGCTTTTTCCGATAGCCTCCCATCTCAACACACTTCGATTCAAATTTTGAAAAAACTTTTGTGTATGTTTTCATTCATATATTAGACAGTTAAGTTAACCAAATAAAATATGTCATCTATTTGAATTATAAATATCAACCTCAATTAGAGACATTAGAAAATATCTGGGGTTTTATGGCTTATTGAGGTGGACGTATGTAATTAAAACAACAACTACAACATACCCAGTGTATTCCCACAAAGTGGGGTCTAGGAAGGGTAAAATGTACACAGTCCATACCACTACCTCAGATGAAGTAGAGATGTTGTTTCCGATAGACCCCCGGCTTAAGACATATAACAGTATACCAAACAAATAACATCAAAGCCCACAACCAGATGGGATAATACACTGCTAGATAATAAAGTAAATAAGACACCCACAAAGTACTACTATTAACTATTCATCCAAAATCATAGACATCACCGAAACACCACGAACAAGAAACTCTAGGCATAGATACAAACAAAACATTCTTCCTTACTATAACAGCGAAACTCCTACCCACTGACCCTCTACCCTAATCCGAGTCCTCTACACCTTCCTATCAAGGGTCATGTCCTCCGTAAGGTATAACTACTCCATATTATGCCTAATCACCTCCTTCCAATGTTTCTTTGACCTACTTGTACCCCGTCTAAAACCAACCATTCATAGTCAGCCTCTCATACCTCCGTACTGGAGCATCCGCGCCCCTCATCACATGCCCGAACCATCGCAACCTCACTTCCCGCATCTCGTCCTTTACTAAAGCCATCCCCATCTTCTCCCGGATAATCTCATTTTTAACCCTATCACTGCTGGTAAGTCCACACATCCATCACAATATCCTCATTTTTGCCACCTTCAACTTTTGGATGTTGGAGTTCTTAACTGGCCAACACTTCGCTCCATATAACATAGCTGGTTGAACTGCCACTCTGTAGAACTTACCTTTAAGCTTTGGAGGCACCTTATCGCACAAGACCCCCGAAGCAAGCCTCCATTTCAACCACCCTGCATCAATATCGTGTGTGACATCCCTGTCAATCTCACCATTCCCTTGAATCATAGACCCAAGATACTTGAAACTCTCCCTTTTCTGAATGACCTGAGAATCCAGCTTCACTACCACGTCAACCTCATGCTACACACTAGACTTACATTCCAAACATTCCGTCTTGATCCTACTCAACCTAAATCCCTTAGACGCAAGGTCTGTCTCCAAACCTCCAACTTATCATTTCACTCCTCCTCGAGTCTCGTCAATCAGTACAACATCATCAGCAAATAACATACACATTAACTTTAATTATCATTAATGTATATAATTTAAAAAAAATGACATATCTTATGTGGTTAACTTAACTACCTTGTCGACGAATGTGAACAAACCAATTTTTTTTCTTTCAAAATTTGAACCGAAATCGTCTAATTGGAACACATTAGGAGTTAAGGTGTTTAATTGAAACATGACTTAGTTCGAGTGTCTAAACAGAATATTCTGACTAGTTTAAGAGGCTAGTTATGTATAAGCCTTTTCATTATTTATTGCGATCTTTTCAGCGTAGGACCTATGCATGATAAGGTACACGCTTTAGTGGCAATTAGTGCCTGCACTGAAGTTTCGCCTGAGCGAGACACAGTGTCCAGCTGCACAACACCTAGCATCAAGGTTTAATGTAGCAACAATGTTTATTTGACCTTAGAGTTGAGTTCCCAATATTCTTCAAGCAAGTCAAACGAGGAACTTATTGGAAGAATAATATTTTTAATGTCGTAAGCAATTAGAGTTGACCTTGATATTGAATCTTGAAAAGCTCTGTAAATATGTAAGCATGATTAATGACCATATCGAATCTTCTCAAGGAGAATGAACTTTATCTTAATATGACCAAATTTTACTACAAAAATGTTAATTTGGAAGTTTGTCTAGCTTCTTTGAACTTTTCTCTCCAAGTTTCGTCTTTTGGTAATTCTTGTTGATTTTTTGGTCCATTGTTCCTAAGTTGGGTGAGCATTGATTATGAAAAGGTCTTATCCCCATCAATTTTAGACATGGACCAATTATTTCGTCATATATCCATCTACTTCACATTATCGAAATGATCATTGAATAACTTGGACATAATTATGTGGATGTATTTGTTTAAAGATAAACAGATTTAAAGCTTTTTCATAAGGTATTCAAGACGTTGTTTCCCTACTTAAAGCTTCTCTTACTAGTTCAGCAGATGAGAAGTTAATTCTAGTAATCCCAAATGATCTTATTAAATGTGGAGGACTTATCTTGGTAGAGGCTAGTTATTAGTGGCTTTGACTCGAGTAGAGCTTATGAGTCTGTTACCAAGAAAAAAGTGATATGTGAGATTTGGTGATAGCTAAATAAAAAAAGAACAATTGACAATCCTACAAAAAAAAGGATACTATGACCAACACAATCTAGATAAAGCATTCGAATAGTTCATTACATTAAGTTGGTAAAAAGGTTCAGTAGCGATCCCCCGGCAGCAGGTCGACGCGGGGCTTGGTTGCCGGCTTGGTCTACAAGTGAAATCTGGTGACTTCTAACCTTTGCTTATTTCATTCTTCATTCTGCATTCTTTCATTCTTCGTATTATACTAGTAATTGAGTATAGTTTGGTTGCTGGAATATTTCCTTGAATTGGTGTGAGCCTTGTATTAATTGCTGCTGCTTTACTATTACCATCGTTTATGTCTTTATATCTTTATATTATCTTTATATTCTCTTATACTTTCGCCTAGTTGTGGCTGTGGGCAGTAATGGGTGGATAGGGTCATGTCCGAGGGGGTTGGGGCGGGGGGCAGTGGTGGGGGCGG
Source organism: Capsicum annuum (assembly GCF_002878395.1). Taxonomy (NCBI): domain Eukaryota; kingdom Viridiplantae; phylum Streptophyta; class Magnoliopsida; order Solanales; family Solanaceae; genus Capsicum; species Capsicum annuum. The sequence continues at coordinate 42,501,874 of NC_061117.1, forward strand.
GGGATGAGGAAAGGGCGGGAGGGGGAGGGAGGCCAAGGTTTGGCCGCGGGGGAAGTAGTGGAGGGCGTGCGGGTAGTGAAGGTAGGCTGAGGGTTGGGTCTTGGAATATAGGGACCCTGCAGGGCAAGTCCATAGAGCTTGTGAAGACCCTTAGGAAGAGAAGGATCAATATTGCGTGTGTTCAGGAGACCAAGTGGGTAGGGTCTAAGGCTAGGGATGTGGATGGTTACAAGCTGTGGTACTCTGGGAGCGAGAGGCGTCGGAATGGAGTTGGCATCTTAGTGGATGAAGAGCTTAGAGGTCAGGTAGTAGAGGTGAAGAGGATCAATGATAGGTTGATGACTATTAAGTTGGTCATTCGGGGGTTTACCCTGAACGTGTGTAGTGCCTATGCACCGCAAGTGGGATCGGAGAGGGAGGAGAAGATGCGGTTTTGGGAGGCCTTGGAGGAGGTGGTGAGAGGCGTGCCAAGCTCGGAGAAGATTGTTGTAGCAGGAGATTTCAACGGGCACATCGGGGCGCTATCGGGAGGCTTTGGTGATGTGCATGGTGGTTTTGGTTTTGGGGAGAGAAATGAGGAGGGGGCTACCCTACTGGAGTTTGCGAGGTCCTTTGGGCTGGTGGTGGTGAACTCGGGCTTCCCGAAGAAGGACGAGCACCTGATCACCTTTCGGAGCGCGGTAGCCAGGACCCAGATTGACTTTGTGTTGCTTAGGAAAAGGGATAGGGCGTGGTGTAAGGATTGTAAGGTCATCCCGAGTGAGAACCTTTCGACCCAACATAGGCTCTTGGTTATGGATTTGGGTATAAAGAAGAATAGAAAGAGGAGAAGTAGGGAGTGTAGACCTAGAATTAAGTGGGGCGGCTTGACGCCAGTGAAGGCGTGGGAGATAGGGGAGAAGTTGGCAGGAATGGGGGTGTGGGAGTGTAGGGGAGACGTGGATAGTATGTGGGATAGGGCGGCTAGGTGCATCAGGGAGAATGCGAGTGAGGTGTTGGGGGTTTCTAGGGGCCGGGCCGGGCACCATCAGGGGGATTGGTGGTGGAATGAAGAGGTGGAGAAGAAAGTGGGGACCAAGAAAGGGGCGTATGCCAAGTTGGTGGAGAGTAAGGACGAAGAGGAGAAACGGGTAAACAGGAAAGAGTACAAGCTAGCGAGGAAGGAGGCTAAGTCAGCAGTCACGGCAGCTAAGACGGCCGCCTTTGAGAGCCTGTATGCAGGGTTACAGGGGAAGGGAGGGGAGAAAAAGTTATTTAGACTCGCTAAGGCTAGGGAGAGGAAGGGTCGTGACCTCGATCAGGTGAGGTGCATTAAGGGGGAGGACGGTAGAGTGTTGGTGGAAGACGGCCACATTAAGAATAGATGGCAGTCGTACTTTCATAGGCTCTTGAATGACGAAGGGGATAGAGCTATTGTGTTAGGGGAACTGGAGCACTCAGAGGAGTGTCGGGATTTTAGCTATTGTAGACGTTTTAAGGTAGAAGAGGTTAGACAGGCTGTTCGCAGAATGCGAAGGGGTAGGGCTCCGGGGCCGGATGAGATACCGGCCGAGTTTTGGAAGTTCGTTGGAGAGGCTGGTCTGAGGTGGTTGACGGGATTGTTTAATGAAATCTTCAAGACGGCAAAGATGCCCGAGGCTTGGAGGTGGAGCACCATGATACCTCTCTATAAGAATAAGGGGGACATCCAGAGTTGCAACAACTATAGGGGTATTAAGTTATTGAGTCACTCTATGAAAATCTGGGAGAGAGTGGTCGAGGTGAGGCTGAGACGGATAGTGTCTATTTCAGAAAACCAGTTTGGATTTATGCCTGGCCGCTCGACGACGGAGGCAATTCACCTGGTACGGAGGTTGGTGGAACAGTATAGGGAGAGGAAGAAGGACCTGCACATGGTGTTTATCGACCTGGAGAAGGCCTACGACAAAGTCCCTAGGGAGGTGCTTTGGAGATGCTTGGAGGTGAGGGGAGTACCGCTGGCATATATCAGAGCAATCAAGGATATGTATGATGGAGCGAAAACTAAGGTGAGGACGGCGGGAGGAGACTCAGAACATTTCACGGTCCGGACAGGGTTGCATCAGGGATCTACTCTTAGTCCCTTTTTGTTTGCAGTGGTAATGGATGTGTTGACGCGGCGTATTCAAGGGGAGGTGCCGTGGTGTATGCTTTTTGCAGACGATGTAGTTCTGATAGCTGAGACCCGATAGGGTGTGAGCGACAAATTAGAGGTGTGGAGGCAAACCCTTGAGTATAAAGGGTTCAGGGTGAGCAGAAGCAAGACAGAGTATGTGGAATGCAAGTTTAATGACATGAGGAGGGAGAACGAGGTAGTAGTGAAGCTGGAATCACAGGAGGTAGGTAAGAGGGAGAGTTTCAAGTATCTCGGGTCCGTGATCCAGAGTAACGGTGAGATTGATGAGGATGTCTCGCACCGTATTGGGGCGGGATGGATGAAGTGGAAGCTCGCGTCGGGGGTGCTGTGTGATAAGAAGGTGCCGCCTAAGCTTAAAGGCAAATTCTACAGGGCGGTAGTCCGTCCGGCCATGTTGTATGGAGCGGAGTGTTGGCCAGTGAAGAACTCCCACATCCAAAAGATGAGGGTGGCAGAAATGCGGATGTTGCGCTGGATGTGTGGGCTGACTAGAGGGGATAGAGTTCGGAATGAGAACATCCGGGAGAAGGTTGGTGTGACACCAGTGGAGTGCAAGATGCGGGAAGCCCGATTGAGATGGTTCGGACACGTGAAGAGGAGGGGCATGGATGCCCCGGTCCGTAGGTGTGAGAGGCTAGCGTTGGATGGGTTTAAGCGGGGTAGGGGTAGGCCGAAGAAGTACTGGGGTGAGGTGATTAGGCGAGACATGGAGCAGTTACAGCTCACCGAGGACATGACCCTAAATAGGAAGGTCTGGAGGACGCGAATCAGGGCAGAGGACTAGGGCCAGCCTGAGTCGCTAGTGTAGGGAACTACTTGGTGGGGTTTATGCATGTTAGGAGCCCGTGTCCCATGTTTTATTATGGATCTGTGTGTTTTCCTTTGTTTTAGATTACTTATGGGTGCCGTATTTATGTTATGTAATCTTGTAACCTTGTGCTGTGCTTTACTATGTGTTTGTGTGGTACCGCGTGTCTTGAGCCGGGGGTCTATCGGAAACAGCCTTTCTACTTCTTCAGAGGTAGAGGTATGGACTGCGTACATCCTACCCCCCCAGACCCCACCAGGTGGGAATACACTGGGTTTGTTGTTGTTGTTGTTGTTGTTGTTGTTTGGCAAGTTTTTAGATTAATAGTTGTAATAATGAAAAAGTAGAAAATTTAGTAAAACATTACTATTAAAACACAAGTTTACTTATTGACTTGAATGGTTGGATGGAGAAGTTTCCATTCAAGGAAAGCTATTTTTAGATGGATCAAAAAAGAAAAATAGGTAAATATTATTAGACCAAAGAGAGTGCAAGTTGTGAAATTTTAATGATGTAACTTTGCATTGTTTAGCCGTAAATGAGCCTAGTTATTACCAAACTAGAACATCTATTTCCAAAAGGAACAGTTTACTTTGACACTTAGGGCCCGTTTGACCGTGAAAATAGTATTTGAAAAATGCAGTTTTTGTTTTTAAAATGAAAAATGATATTTGGAATTTGGATTTTTGTTTGTCCATGAAGACGAAGACAAATTGAAGTTGTTTTTGAATTTTGTGAGTGATTGTATTTTGAAATTTTTCAAATTTATATGGCCAAACATGATTTTCCCAATTCAACTCCAGAAAAGAGTAAAAATTGTTCATGGCCACACGCCCACATAGTTAACTAGATCACTATCTGTATCCGAACACGAGAAAAGTGATAGGGTTGTAAAATCTTTCTCTTAACCATCCTAGCCTCTTTAGCATACGGTGAAAAAGAAGAACAATGAATAAGAGAAGGACGATGGTCAGGGAGAAACGTTCGAGGAAGCAAGAGTTTGAATTTATTCAATTCCCTTCTCCACGGAGATCTAACCAAAATCAGATGCGCCGCAGGAGGGCATCTCACAAAATTATTTTGGTCTGATTACTTGTTTGATTTTGGATTTTGAGAACATGCTCCTTTTTGGATTTGATATATCTGGATACCTATTGATGAGTTAGATCCATGCATTGTTTTCTTTATTTAGCATCTTTTACTTGGTTTTCATGTCATGAACAAATCCAAATTTTGCACAAATGTCTCCTCGTCATTCACCGAGTCGTGCTTGGGATATAGAGAAGCAGAATCACTTAGCCGAAGGATTCTGCTTTAGGTGTAATGAGAAAATTGCACCAGGTACCGTTGTAAGACAACATTGCTCACTCTTATAAACAAATGACAATACTGAAGGTAATGTAAAGTGACATTACTGATGGGGATGCTAGGTACAACTGATATCTCATAGGTTTAAAGTTTGTAATCATCAATCAATAATTTAATACCGAAAAGAAGTTTGATATCTCATACCCTAGTATTATGCAACACACGGTATCTTAATGTAACGATCTTCATTGTTGATTTTTAATTTTTTGTGCATTTTGACTATTTTACCCCATCAAAATTATCCAAAATATATTTAAGGAACTTTTTTAAACTTAAATTCAAATATAAAGAAACATTTTTGTCACTTTCTCTACTCCTATATAAAATAAAAAGGAAAGAAAGAACAATTTTAAGGTCATCTCTAACAAAGCAGAGATATAACTTTGTGTGTCTGTCACGGAGTTCCCAATTGTGATTTCTTAATTCCCCATTTGGAATTAAGAACGCGAAGAATATAGAGATCGGACACTATTATGGCATCCTTCTGTATGAATCTTGGAAGGACATTTTCACTCGGCATATGTTTGATACGGAGATGTTTGTTTTTTTTTTTTACAAACTATGTTGTAGAAATAAATGAGTTTCGTATTTATTTTCTTATGTTTGATATGTAAATAAAAGGCATCATATATAAACATGATTCTAAACTTGACACCAAATTATAACTTTGACCTTAAACTTTGATAGTGCACAAATAGGACCTTTAACTATTCAAAACCTGAACAAATATGGCCTCCGATTTTGCAACCTCCATGCGTGAGTTTCACTTGCGTCTACATGGATATATAATCCAATCATATGGTGCCACGCCATTAAAAGGTTGACTGGGTGGACTTTTGATCTGAAACTTAAAACGACATCGTTTTGCTTCTATTAGTTAAAACGACGTCGTTTTGCTTATTATTATTATTATTATTATTATTATTATTACTATTATTATTATTATTATTAATATAATAATAATAATAACAATATTTTAATAAATTCTTCATCTGAATAACATTTTAATAACGTTAATATAATAACGTTTTAATAACGTTAAATTAATAGACTATTACTGTGCTTAACAACCTTTTATTAATAACGGTAATTTAATATACTACTACTACTATTGCCCTTAATAACGTTTTAATAACGTTAATTTAATAACATTTTAATAACGTTAATTTAATAATATTTTAATAACATTAATTTAATAACTTTATTTAATAATATTTTATTAAAATTATAATTTATTTATTTATTATTAGTGTAGTTTCATCTTTGAGATGAAAATAATAAAGAAATAATAGTGAAAAGTCATTTACATATATAAAAAAGAATTGGTAAGGGCATAATAGTTATTTTACCCTTTTTTTACTGTTGGAACGCTTAAATTTTTAGCCTGACGTGCCCAATTTTGCGTGTACAATACGTGTTTTGCCACATAGGACCAGAGGTCATATTTGTGCAGTTTTGAATAGTTAAAGGTCATATTTGTGCACTATTAAAATTTAAGGTCAAAGTTATAAATTGGTGTCAAATTTAGGATCATATTTATGTATCATGCCTAAATAAAAAAAAGGGGATCTTTCAGAAATAACAACACTTTGCTATAAAATCTCCTTCCGTAGTCATATTTTATATAATTACTATCTATAGTGGTTGTATTCGATTTGCAGCCGCTGGATTCACTTTTACTCAGTGGTCTGTGCTCATAAAAAACATAAATACACTACATATTTATTCTCATAAAAAATACTGTCATTATTTTTTTATATTTTTTCTTTTTCGTGTTTTCCCCATTTTTTCTTCTTCTTTTTTCTATTTTTTCTCATTTTTATTCTTTTTGTTTTTTTCTTTTTCTCTCTCTTTAATCTCTAACTTCTATTTCTCTTTCTTCTTTTCTTTTCTTGTTTTTTTTTGTTACTTATTTTTATTATTTTTTATTCTATTTTATATTTTTGAAAAATATGACTAGTCGAGCACAAGTCATGCATGATAACGTAAATATCATAATTGTTTATTGTATTTGTAGTCACACCGTTATTTATGTTTTTATATTCATTGATACAACTGTATTTGTATTTATATTTGTATTTGTATTTGTATTTTAAAGTTCGCACTTCTTTTATATTATATAGTTCACATTTGTATTTTATAGTTCGCACTTGTATTTGTATTTGTTAGTTTGCACCATCATTTGTATTTTATATAATTCGCACTTGTATTTTAAAGAACTGTTTTATATTTGTAATTTATAATTGACTACATATTATATTGAATTATATTTAGATTATGGTTTTATTGCGTTTGTATATTTAAATTATATTTGGATTATACTTGTATTTGAATTCTATTTTCGTCGATACTTTTTTATTTTTAAAGAAATATTTTTATTGCATATTATATTTAGCCGTGACTATGTATAATTTATCATTTGTATTTATATACAAAAAAATAAATGCATTAATTGTATTTTCTTGATTCTAAAATATATAAATATGTAATGTATCATTTGATACAAATGTACCGTTTTGTATTTGTATATCAAAATTATCATTCATATTTGTAAATAAACAAATATCACTTGATAAAAATACAATTACAAACAAATGAAACAAATGATTTTACAAATACAAATACAACATGTATTTGTATATATTGTATTTGTATAAGAAATTAAATTGTATTTATTTGTATTAATAAATACAACTCGTACAAATAAATACAAATAAGTGTTTTGCGGAGAGATTTTAACTTTTTCCGAGTCGCCACTTAATTTTGAAAAGGAATTAAGAAATTTTTATAAGATACTTTAAACGATCCAAAACAGAAAAATCACTTAATTTCAAAGATTTTGAGTAAGCAGTTCCTATTAACGTTTTAGGAAGGTGTTAGACACCTAAAACGTCCGCTAACTTGTGATTATCCGAACCGTTTGAAAATATCTTTTGATTAACTTCTAAAAAAAGATTAATTTGTTGAAAATTAATTTTAGAAATATTTTGATGTTTATGCAAAACCAGTTTTTTAGCGACTTAACTAAGAATTTAACTAGGTTCGCAAAAATATAAATCAAACAAGCATAAAGAAGAGGGGGAAGGGGAGAAAGTAAAAGGATTTCGGCCCTTGGGCCCAAATCGGTAAATCATACCCTAATCTAAATATTGGGCTTTCGGCCCACAACCTGTCCCAAACTATTTGCTCGAACCTTTGGCTTGAGTTTTCCTTCACCTGTATTAAGTTTACAACTTTGGCTTCGAGGCCCGAATGAATAAATAAATAAGTAACTAAATAAGTAAAAATAAACAAAACAATAATAAATAAATGAGACTTTTTATGTCTCTTAGCTACTTTAATAATGGGTTTTGACCCATTTTCTCCTTTCGTCTTCTTGCCTCGGTATGCCTCATGACTGACTTTATGGATCCAAACTAACTTGAGAAGAACGGGCCTCAATGGCTCATTATAAAGGGCAAAAGGGAATGAGTCCATTCGGACTCCAACACGGATTCACATGCAAAAGTAGAAAGAAAGAGAATTAAAACATATATCCGAAATGCAAAAGAGAAGTAAAGAAATTAACACATATCTGAAATAAGGTAGAGGTAAGGATGCGAATGATTCGACTCGATAAGAAATTCGACATGGGCAAAATCCCATTAGGCTAGCATATAATTTGCAAGGATTAACAATCATATCACCACATAGAAAAAGAAAAAAAAGAAAGAGGGCAACACAGATCACTAAACTTACAAATACTCTTTGGAAAGGTAAATAAGTCAAAAGTCACATGAATTAAAGATAGCATTATGAAAGTTGCTGGGCTAAACTTTATACAATTTCAATCGCTCTTCTGTACCAACATAATTGTAAAATTTTCCTGAAAAAAAAAAGAAAGGGCTATTCCAGACTAACCAAAGAAATACATGAGCAAGCCAAGTTTGAGAGACAAATCGTATTATTGCTTTACTTTCAAACACAAAGAAACAATCCCTCTTGAAATCATGTTCATCTAGAATAAAAATTTAAGCCTTGATGTTAATTATCACAAGTTAATCAAAGGGATCTGGCATGGTTAAATCCTTCGCAGGCTATTCTATTTATCTACGAAAATTGCAGTTTGAGAGGCGGGATCAAAAAGAAAAAGAAAAATAAATAAATAAGTGGAGCTTGATTAATGTCTTTATTCCAGCTATGTCAGCAAACAAATGAACTTAAAAAATAAACACAAATCATAAATTGGGTATTTAGCATATACCAAGTTACGCTCTAATCCGCCAAAGTTCAACCCTTTTTTTCGAAAAGATTTAAGCATGAGACAAGATGCTACAAATTGTTTCTAGATATGCAAATAAGAACAAGCTAAAAAAGAAAGAATTTTTAGCCAATCAAATGCTTATCTCTTCTCGTGAATCATTTAAACCCATCTTGAATAGACTTAACGGAATATAACCATGAGACAAAAAACATTATCTTAATGGAAAGAAAAATGATTTTAGAACTAAATGAGACGTTCATACATCAATAATAACACACAGAAAGACAACAAACATTCAAATTTTATTCTTTTAGCAACCTCCCGCAATAAAATGCAGATGGGCCACCTAATACCTACCCTTAAGCACTGTTGAATCTCAAAAGCATATCAAGATTTTCCTCTTCTTTTCCTTTTTCTCCTTTTTAAGAACACATGGTGACATTGAGAATATGTAAAATTAGCAAAACTGCTTTCCATAGTCAAAGAATTGGAACTAACAAGTTACGTCAAAATAAGACTAAAATGAGGAAAACCAGACGAACAGAGCCATACGAACTAGAACAAGAACATCTACTTGGCATAAACAACACTTCACAGAAAGAAACCTATGGCTTTTATAACCTCTACAGCAAAAAATTCCAGCAACATTATTATTAAACTACGAAGCTACTAATACTAAGAACGAGATGAAGGGGAAAGTGACGATAAAATTAAAAGGGAAAAAGTATGTTTACCTCTTTCAGGGCAACAAAACGGAATATTGAGCTTCGTCAGAATGCCGCCACCACTGGAATCGGTCTTTTGATAATTCCAACCAGGCAACGATTTCAAAAAAATTTTACTAAAAAAAATAAAATTTTCACTGATTCTGCTCAAAATGGGTTTTCACCCCTTCAAGACTTGGTTCCCTTTTCTATATAATAGGGCTTTTATAGATGGGAATTGAGGAATTCTTTTGAAACTCCCACCTATGTGGGATAAGAAAAATCGAGGGGTAATTTTGATATTTTGAAAAGGGAATTTGAATTTTGAAATTGAGGATAGGGGATGAGCTGTAACATCGCATAAATGTTGAGTTGTTGTTACTGTTGTTGGGGTTGTTTGTACGGGGGGTGCTGATTGGAATCGGGTCAGGTAGGGGTTGGTCGGGTCGAATTCGGGTCGATTTAGGACTGTGGAAATCGGATTGCTGTTGTATGCATTATGTTTACGTTTCTGTTGAAAATGGTTGTTGCTTTGCTGATGTTGTTAAAACAGAAGGGGTAATTGGTACTGGGCCGGGTCGGGTTGAAGTATTTGGGCCGACTGGTTGGGTTTTAATTAGGTAGATTAGGTAATTTGAGGATTTGGCCAATTCATTTAAGTTTTGGCCAAATTGAAAATCAATTGGCCAATTACATCGCAAATCTAATAGATTGACTAAATTAAATCAAAATTCGAAATGAATTAATATCTCATTTAACCCCGAGCTTCTTGATTCGATAAAATCAAACACATATTTATCCAAATAAATTATTTTTGAGAGTAAATTATATTTAAATTAAACCTTTAATCATTTGAATTTATTTTCAAGATAAGCTTTGATTAAAATCTGATATTCCATAGCATCAATATTTAAGTAATCGAATTATATAATCTCGTATAATTGAACACGATAATATATAATCGCTACTTAAAATGACAAAATTACGTCCAAAATATTTTGAAATGTTTTATTCGGATGAAATAAATATTTGATTTTATTAAAAATCGGAGAAACTCAGGATTAATTTTTAGTCGTGGAGGAAAAAAATTAGGTGTCAATAACTGCCCCCTCCCTTTGGGTAGGGTGGATGCAAGTAATCCTGGGCAAAGGGAGGTTGACGTTCCTAATTTTTTGTCCGATCACTAATTTAAATTTGAAAGAGGTTGATTTTCGCACGAGTTTCATAGGGTTATAGCCAGACCTCGGTATCAGGTTTCCTACATATCTCAGGTTACATGAGAATTCAGGCCACTTGTAGTTCATAAAGCTTGATTTAAAGCACGATGTTCAAAAAATATACTGGCTATCTTATTTTTTTTTGAGTTTTTGATGAAATTGAAAAGCTAGGAAATAGAGGGAATTGGGAGGAGGTTGGAATGCAGTCGAGTTTTCTATATAGATCCCAACCTCCATATCCCCGAGGCTTAGGGAATCAGACTACTTGTAGTTTGACTCAAATAGTAGAAAAGACGGTCTTTTATTTTGGATGATCTTTGGCTCGGGATAGTGACGAGTTGATTGAGTTGTGGAGAAAAGGCTTGTAACCTCTTAACCATGAATGTGGGATCCTTCACATCCATATAGGCAAGAACTTACCTGGACATAATTTCCAAAACTCTGGGTGCACTATCACTCGAATTTGAGAGAAAGAGAAATTTACCCTCAGTATGAGTTTAGAAATATACCGCAGGTGAAGCTGAAACCAGAATATCCTGAAATACCCACATTTCTTCTAACAGAGGTGTGGTTGGATGGTGGTGGCGATCATCCTTTAGCTCGCGCCTAAAGTGTTTGACGTCCCTCTTTAGACTATGTCCCGTTTTGCTGCTAAGAAAGAGTTCCACGCTGTGCTGCATCCTTTCTAAAGTCGTCCATACCTGTGGTTTTGATTTAAGATTTTCACCCTCTCGGATTCTCTCAACAATGCTTCAAACAGAAAGTGTTAGTGCTAAATATGATTCACAAAAGAGGTATATATTTTTTACCATATCTCTACATGAGTTGTCACTTGAAAAACGAAGTCATTCCTTTTCTATACCTGTTTGGAAGGAAATAACTTGAAACAATGGAAACAACAACCTTTTTGGTTGTTGCATAATTAACTCATTTGTTGGTTGAATATGTTTTCAAAGTGGGGTGTCTCTCTTGGACACCGACGACACTTTATGCAGAACGATCCTTGCAACCGTGTAATCTTGTGTTAATGTAGCAACCCTTTTGAGTCACCTATAATGCTAGTTGTATGTGGCATGATAATTCTTTGAATATGATCTCAGGTAAGTCTTGCGCATCTTTTGTACCGTTACGACTTATAGATTTTCTTGAGTTGTCAATTTTTGGATAATCTTGCACATTATTTGATGTTGGATACGAGGCGACTTACAAATATCCTTTGAATTGCTAGATTTTAGGTAATCCTGCATATTATCTGACCTTGGATAAGAGATGACTTATAGATATTCCTCCAATCGTTAGCTCTCCGGTATTCTTGCACATCATCCGACCTTGGATACAATATGACTTACAGATATGTCTCAAATTGCTAGTCTTTGGGTAGTCCTACACATAGTCGATCTTGGATATGACGCGGCTTATAGGGAAACCTTAGACATTGTCAATTTGATAATCTTATATATTTTGCGGTAAGGATTTAGTTTCGACTTATGGATAACTTTCAAACTATCAATTTTTGGGTGACCTTGCACACTATCCGGTTAGGATGTCGTTGCATCTTACGGATGACCTATGAGCTGTTAATTCATAAATAATCTTGCACACTATCCTATTTCAAATAATATGACTTATAAATGACCCTCAAATTATCAATTTCTAGGAAATCTCATATATCACCCGTCTTTGGATAGCGACTTAAAAGCGTTCCTTCAAATCGTGTGCTCTTGATGCATTTAGATACCGATTCATAAAATGATAAGATATCCTCGACACTAGTGTATGCTATCACGCGTGTCAACAGATATTAGATGCTAATGATATCCTTGACGCCAGCGTATGCTATCTAGCGTGTCAACAGATATTGAATACTGATGATATCCTCGATGCCAGTGTATGCTATCTCACGTGTCAATAGATATTGAATACTGATGATATCCTTGATGCCAGCATATGCTATCTCACGTGTCAACAGATATTAGATGATGATGATATCCTTGACGCCAGCGTATGCTATCTCACGTGTCAACAGATATTGAATGCTGATGATATCTTCGATGCCAACGTATGCTATCTCATGTGTCAACAGATATTAGATGCTGATGATATCCTCGATGCTAACATATGCTATCTCACCTGTCAACAGATATTAGATGCCGATGATATCCTCAACGCCAGCGTATGCTATTTCGCATATCAACAGATATTAAATATTAATGATATCCTCGACGCCAACGTATGTTATCTGGCATATCAATAGATATTAAAATACTGATGATATTCTCGACGCCAGTGTTTATGTCTCGAGTGTCAACAGATATTAAATGGCCCTTCTCGGTAATGACATGAATGACCCTCTTTGCAATGATATGAATGGCCCTCTCGACAATGGCATGAATGACCCTCTTGGCAATGTTATGAAATGACCCTCTTGGTAATGACATGAAATGACCCTCTCGGTAATGGCATAAAATGACCCTCTCAACAATGGCATGAAATGACCCTCTTGGCAATGATATGAAATGACCCTCTTGGCAATGGCATGAAATGATCCTCTCGATAATGATATGAAATGGCCCTCTCGTTAATGATATGAAATGGCCTTCTCGGAGATGATATGAATATCCTTCTTGGCAGTGATATGCAATGGTTTTTTCGGTGATTTGAAAACAGTTTCACCTGAGTTCATTTGTCTGCGTCTTGCTTTCTACATGTACCTGTACTCAAGGTACACAATTAGTAGACACAACGTCGCTCTCACTGGCGATAAAAGTCAAGCTTTATGATAGTTTAATGACAAATACTGAGCATCATAATTTGAATGGCTTATTCTGCCATCAATCTTCTCTTTTTGAAGAAATAGCAAATCCACCGGATGCAAGTAAATGGGGAAAAACCCTTGTTTGGGGATTACTCAAATACTGTTGCTTCGCTTCAAGGCAAATTTTAAGGGTGACTCTCTGCTCTTCCTTCTATTGAGTGATCCTTTGATTATTATATTTATCGTGTCAACTCCCTTGAATGTACCTGTGCTCAAGGTAAATATTTAGTAGACACAAAGTCGCTTTTGCTAGCCACTATTTTTTTTAGAAAAAATCTAAATGCAATATTCATAAAGAAGATAAGATGCCTTTGTTTGTCCTTCATGATCTCAAGAAATGAGATAGACAATTTAAAAGGTCCTCGATAAATGGGTATTAAATCTATTTTTGGGGCTACCAAAAAATACCGTTCTTAAGCATTATATGCTATGGTATGACTCCCAACTTGCTTGGGGATTTTTTGAAAGAGACCCTCATTTTTGTGTATTGATCCCTGCATCCACAGAAAAATGATTAGTTTGAGTGAAACTACTCCGTGTTGACCCTCTTCGCTCCTCGGTTTGTTCCTTGCCATCTTACCGGTACTCCGTCATGTTGGCACCTCCACCCCAGCTCCTTGCTCCAATAAATGTCTAGGCAATCACTGGTAAAAGATTTGTATGAATTTTTTAAAGTAGTCTTAATTTTAAAAAATAGTTTCGAAAGTTTCTGTAAAAGCTTTAGAAAATCTCTGGTAGTCATGTCATGTACTAGCTCAACAAATGTCTCCCTCTTGGTTTTGAGTATATCCTACGGAGGATTTCCAAAACTTTTCATTATTGTTTGGAAAGTTCTTCAAACAGTTCTGTTATAGCCAGAGATTGAGTCTACCTAGACTTTGTCGCAGCTGGTGACTTCAAAAGTTTGCCTTTGACCTCTGGTGCCGAAAAATTTGAAATATATTCCAGTGTTTGGTGAAAATTTTGAGGCCTTCCTCGAAATTTCTGCCCCAGTTTAAAGTTGTCTGAGATGATATCAGCTAGAGAGGATCTGAAGTCTTTATTGGTCTTCGTTTTCTTTGTTGGATGATGATCTTCCTCTTGTGAATTTTTGAGATAATTCTGCCCCAGTTTCCATTTCCTGGGCTATATGACAGAGCCGTTGGGGTGCCTACGTATCCCGTTGAAGCAGGAATCAGGTCAAACGTAGTTCAGGACTACGCTAGGAATATTTATAAAATTTTAATGGATTGACCGAAGCCGACATAGGCCGCCTACGTATCTCATTCTTGAGAATTCAGGTCATCACGTAGTTCATACATAAAAAGAAGGGATAAATTATCCTAAGGGAGTTGACCGAAGCCGACATAGGTCACCTACATATCCCTTTCTTGGGAATTCAGGTCAAACGTAGTACGTACATAAACTCATCTTCAGGGTTAAATGGCCCTAGATACTCTTATCTATCCTACTAAAAATACACACTCTACGGATGACATGACGCTTTCATTACGTTTGTCTTGATAGAACAAAGGATTAAATGTCCAATTCCTTTAGTCATCGCTCGGTTTTCTCTAGATCAAGATTCTTTGATTCTAGAACTCTTTGACTCTTCTGTTGACTGTTCTAGGGCTATCATTATCTTGCTTTTTGACATGACATGACAATGGTAGGTTTTGAGTTGTTGTTATGCAACGGACGATGAGTCATGAGAGGAGTAGAGGTCCAATTCAACAATGTTTCCTTCAATTAATCTTCCATGATCCCTGTTGTCTTGGAAAATTCTTCCCTCATATTTTCCTTATTCCATCCTCGAGACCATTGCTTATAGGTTTGAAAAATAATTGGTAGAGTCCAGTTTTACTACTAGTCATTTTTCTTTTCCTGTAACAAAGCAATAGTCAAGAAGAGGGATCTCTTATTCACTTTGATCTAGCGAAGTAGGGTCATTTTGTGCCAACACAGATTAGTTTCTATTACCTGAAGAGTAAAAACAACTCAAATGCTGATGTATTAGATTCCGTTAGTAATAAGCAAAGCAAGATAATAAGGTAGGAAATAAACACATAGAGTGGTTTCTCATCTCATGCGAATTGATCCATGAAGTAATGAGGACTTGAAAATTTCAATGAACACGATTTTGCTTAATGATATGGATATGTGGAATACATCAGGAAGGCTCAACTTTTTTTTTTTTCGATCTTATCTCTTCTTTCAAAAAAGCGGAGGACAAAAGAGTTTTCAAAGATAGAGGCCCAGCCGAAAGGCTGCCTACGTATCTCACAGAGGAGAAATCAGGCCCTACGTAGTTCAAAACTATAATGGCATTTTCTGATTCTAAAGTCAATTTTCCTAAAATGGTAGCGATCATTTTAGAAGTTTTAAGAATGTCTAAGAACTTTTTTGAGAAACTTGGGAGACTTGGAGTACGTTTGGTTGGACTTTTGTATAGTGGGGTATATTTTTGCCTGGAGATATTCTATGGAAAATGAGATTAGATTAATTCGCTTTTGATTCAAATCATTCATAACATGTATAAGCACATAAACAGTTATATTACAAAAGCATATTGTAATAAACGTGCATCCTAATTGGGTGACCCTTTTGAGCCAAGGGTTTAGGCCTAATGAATTTTGAAGAAAATATACGCCTTTTTAAAGCCAATCCATTATCCCCAAAAAACCTTCATAGGTATACATAAATGACATAGATGTCTACAAAAGCTGCACAAAAAGGATACAATCTTTAGGGAAAGGGAAAATAACATGAGAAAAAGAATAATGTCCCACGCAGGGGATAGGAAATACGAGTTCCTAAATGCTCTTCTATCGGCCTTCGCCCTCTTAGCTTTGTCCACTCCTCGTTATCGACGACATCTGTTAATTATCAAACGATTGTTGTATAACTATGCCATAGATGTCATGCAACTATCCAAATCGATCAATTTCTTGCTTGGCTTGTTTTACTTCCTTTATCAATCGGTGTACGATTGAGGCATCCTTATACGAAAGTAAGCAAAACAAGCCTTCTCTCAACCCCCAAAGGATAATGGACTGGATTAAACAAATATATAATTCTTTAACACATAGATATGATTCGTCTGTAATTGACTCGAGGTCAATAGACACAGGGCAAGTTTTCTAGTGGGCCCAATACCCCCTCTGGTATTGGGTCATCCTAGGCTCGTGCCTAAACTAGGATTTTGGTTTCGCTCTATCCTAGGTGTCTAGAGTGGGTTGGAACCAGGTTCGTAAGCGGATGACTTGAGTTTGGAAATACGAATAGCCATCAGATGACTCACGTGCTAATAAACCGTTGTATTTCCAACACATTATTTGGAATTGAACAACAGGAGCCGGGACATCCACGAAACCCCAAAATAGTTTATAAATAAATGCAGAAATATGCTATGAGATACAATAATTAAATACCATAAAATCGAAACATATTAACACATAAATAGTTAATCAAAAGATGAAATCAAATATTTGGTTAGAACCTAAATAAAAAGTCCCCAGCAGAGTCACCATTTCTGTTTTGCAGAGAAATTTTTACTTTTTCAGAGTCACCACTTAATTTTGAAAAGGAATTAAGAAAACTTTATAAGATACTTTAAATGATCCAAAATAGAAAAATCGCTTAAGTTTTAAAGATTCTGAGTAAGCGGTTCCTATTAACGTTTTAGGAAGGTGTTAGGCACCTAAAACGTCCGCTAACTTGCGGTTATCCGGATTGTTTGAAAATATCTTTTGATTAACTTCTAAACAAAGATTAATTTTTTGAAAAGTGATTTTAGGAATATTTTGATGTTTATGCAAAACCAATTTTTTAGCGATTATCTAAGAATTTAACTAGGTTCGCAAAAATATAAACCAAACAAGCATAAAGAAGAGGGGAAGGGGAGAAAGTAAAAGGATTTTGGCCCTTGGGCCCAAATTGGTAAATCATATCCTAATCTAAATATTGGGCTTTCGGCCCACAACCTGTCCTATACTATTTTCCTCGAACCTTTGGCTCGAGTTTTTCTTTATCTGTATTTAGTTTACAACTTTGGCTTTGAGGCCCGAATGACTAAATAAATAACTAACTAAATGAGTAAAAATAAACAAAGCAATAATAAACAAATGAGACTTTTTAGGTCTCTTAACTACTTCAATAATGGGTTTTAACCCATTTTCTCCTTTTGTCTTCTTGCCTCGGCACGCCTCATGACTGACTTTATGGATCCAAACTAACTCGAGAAAAATGGGCCTCAATGGCTCATTATAAAGGGCAAAGGGGAAAGAGTCCATTCGGACTCCAACACGGATTCACATGCAAAAGAGGAAAGAAAGAGAATTAAAACATATATCCGAAATGCAAAAGAAAAGTAAAGAAATTAACACATATCTGAAATAAGGTAGAGGTAAGGATGCGAATGGTTCGACTCGATAAGAAATTCGACATGGGAAAAATCCCATTAGGCTAGCATATAATTTGCAAGGATTAAGCAATCATATCACCACACAGAAAAAGAAAAAAAAAAGAGGGCAACACAGATCACTAAACTTACAAACACTCTTCGGAAAGGTAAATAGGTCAAAAGTCATATGAATTAAAGATAACATTGAGAAAGTTGCTGGGCTATACTTTATACAATTTCAATCGCTCTTTTGTACCAACATAATTGCAAACTTTTCCCGAAAAAAAAAGAAGAAAGGGCTATTCCATACTAACCAAAGAAATACATGAGCAAGCCAAGTTTGAGAGATAAATCGTATTACTGCTTTACTTTGATTCACAAAAAAACACCCCCTCTTGAAATCATGTTCATCTAGAAAAAAAATTTAAGCCTTGATGTTAATTATCACAAGATAATCAAAGGGATCCAGTATGGTTAAATCCTTCGCAGGCTATTCTATTTATCTACAAAAATTGCAGTTTGAGAGATGGGATTAAAAAGAAAAAGAAAAATAAATAAATAAGTGGAGCTTGATTAATGTCTTTATTCCAGCTATGTCAACAAATAAATGAACTTAAAAAATAAACAAAAACCATAAATTGGGTATTCAGTATATACCAAGTTATGCTCTAATCCGCCAAAGCTTAATCTTTTTTTTTTTTCGAAAAGATTTAAGCATGAGACAAGATGCGACAAATTGTTTCTCGATATGCAAATAAGAAAAAGCTAGAAAAGAAAGAAGTTTTCGCCAATCAAATGCTTCTCTCTTCTCGTGAATCATTTAAACCCATCTTGAATAGACTTAACAGAATGTAACCATAAGACAAAAACATTATCTTAATGGAAAGAAAAATGATTTTAGAACCAAATGAGATGTTCATACATCAAGAATAACACACAGGAAGACAACAAACATTCAAATTTTATTCTTTTATCAACCTCCCGCAATAAAAAACAGACGGACCACCTAATACCTACCCTTAAGCACTGTTGAATCTCAAAAGCATATCAAGATTTTCCTCTTTTTTTCCTTTTTCCCTTTTTACGAACACATGGTGACATTGAGAATATGTGAAATTAGCAAAACTGATTTCCATAGCCAAAGATTTAGAACTAACAAGTTACGTCAAAATAAGACTAAAACGAGGAAAACCAGACGAACAGAGCCATAAGAACTAGAACAAGAACATCTACTTGGCATAAACAACACTTCATGAAAAGAAACCTATGGCTTTCATAGCCTCTACAGCAAATAATCCCAGCAACATTATTATTAAACTACAAAGCTACTAATACTAAGAACGAGATGAAGAGGAAAGTGACGATAAAATTAAAAGGGGAAAAATATGTTTACCTCTTTCGGGGCAGCAAAACGGAACCTTGAGCTTCGTCGGAATGCCGCCACCACTGGAATCGATCTTTCGAGAATTCCAACCAAGCAACAATTTCTACAAAATTTTACTAAAAAAAATAAAATTTTCACTGATTCTGCTCAAAATGGGTTTTCACCCCTTCAAGACTTGGTTCCCTTTTCTCTATAGTTGGGCTTTTTTAGAAGGGAAATGAGGGATTCTTTTGAAACAACCACCGATGTGGGATAAGAAAAATCGAGGGGTAATTGGTATTTTGAAAGGGGAATTCGAATTTTGAAATTGAGGATAGGGGATAAGCTGTAACATCGCATGAATTCTGAGTTGTTGTTATTGTTGTTGGGGTTGTTTGTAAGGAGGGTGCTGACTGGAAACGGGTCGGGTAGACGTTGATCGGGTCGAATTCGGGTCGATTTAGGACTGTGGAAATCGGATTGCTGTTGTATGCATTGTTTTTACATTTCTGTTAAAAATGATTGTTGGTTTGCTGATGTTGTTGAAAGAGAAGAGGTAATTGGTACTGGGCCGGGTCGGGTCGGGTTAAAGTGTTTGGGCCAGCTGGTTGGGTTTTAATTAGGTAGATTAGGTAATTTGAGGATTTGGCCAATTCATTTAAGTTTTGGCCAAATTGAAAATCAATTGGCCAATTACATCGCAATTGCGGCCAATTTGATTTCAATTATGGCCAAATCTAATAGATTGACTAAATTAAATCAAAATTCGAAATGAATTAATATTTCATTTAACCCCGAGCTTCTTGATTCGATTAAATCAAATACATATTTATCCAAATCAATTATTTTTAAGACTAAATTATATTTAAATTAAACCTTTAATCATTTGAATTTATTTTCAAGATAAGCCTTGATTAAAATCTGATATTCCATAGCATCAATATTTAAGTAATCGAATTATATAATCTTTTATAATTGAACACGATAATATATAATCGCTACTTAGAATGACAAAATTACGTCCAAAATATTTTGAAAAGTTTTATTCGAATGAAATAAATATTTTAATTTTATTAAAAATTGGAGAAACTCAGGATTAAATTTAGTCGTGGAGGGCAAAACTTAGGTGTCAACAATAAGTATTCATAGAAAGAAAATCAATCGTTCCTTTTCAATAATTAAAAAATACAAATGATAGCTTGCACTTGTATTTGCATGTTATAGTTTGTATTTGTATTTTATAGTTCGCACTTGTATTTATATGTTATAGTTTGCATTTATATTTGTATTTTATAATTTGTAATTGTATTTATGTTTGCTAGTTCGCACAAATGAAAAGGAGCAAAAATGAAATGGAAAAAAAATGGAGAAAAAATAAGAGAAAAAGAAGGAGAAATAATACTAAAAAAGAAGAAGGAGAGTAATAGAAAATAGAGAAAAAATACAAAAAAAAAAAAGAAAAAAAATGAGGAGAAAAAATGAAAAGGAAAAAAAGAAAATAGAAAAAAAAAAGAGAAAACAACAAAAAAAAAAGAAAAAGAAAAAATGAAGAAAAAAATCTGAACAAGAAAAAAAAAGAATAATAGAAAATAGAAAAAGAGAGAAAATACATGAGAGAGACTATGAATTGTAATTAGGAATAATTAATAGGCAAGAGGAGGCTATGAATTATAATTAATTGAAACTTAAGCTAAATAGGATAATTAGGAGTCTATATTTGTTAAAATATGTAGTTTTGGTTTGAACCACCCGGTGTCCGGTACCCGCTTTTTAGGGGTCCGACTATATCCGGATTCGCCCCGCGTCAGGCCCCATTTGAAAGGAGAGCTCCCAACAGAGTGTTTATCCATACCCAGGGTCGAACCCTTGACCTTTGGTTGGGTTAAGATGACATGTGTTGACGCGTGAAGAAGACACTGTTAGATAGGGGTGGGGGTTGAGGTTGGGTTAGGAGTGTTTGGTTGGCTGGGATGGGCTTAAGATGACATGTGTTGACGGGTGAAGAAGACACAGTTAATGTGAAATGTGATTTCTTGCACATGTATTTTCTATTTCCATCAAGAAAAATCAGTTTTTTCATTTTGAAAAATTTATTTTTCTAAAAAATATATTTTTTAAATTCTAATTACCCGAACCCCTGATATGAAATTCAGCGACTTTCATCATTAAAGGACAGGAATTACTCAAAATATATTTAAGGGCCATTTTCATTATTTTCTCTATACTCCTATATAAAGTTTTAAAAAAAAAAAAGGACAGAGAGAACAAATTTAGAGTCAACTATAACAAAGCATATAACTTTGTGTGTCTGTCACTGAGTTCACAATTTGTATTTCTAATTCCAGGAACAACATTTTCTCCTACTAAGAATTTCTCTTACAACAACAAAGGTACTTTGAGGTTTGTTTCTTTTTCCTTCTCTGTTAGTAGCATTCATGTGATCTAAGCTTAGCTTCTTTTGGTCGGCTCATATTAGTATGTGCTTTATTACAAGTAATTATTTTCTATGGTGCTTAGACTTTTTAAAATATTAATTGGTGTATGTCGAACTCTTCAAAAATAGATTATTTTAAAGGATCGATATGAGTAATGTAATATTTTTAAAGAGTTTGAATAACATGATTGTTCTCTCATTTCTTTAGTCTTTTAAGTGTGCGTTTTTATTAAACCGCGGTAATGTTATGTCCTCAGTGTGGTAGAAAAAAAGAATTGAAAAGATAGAAAAGTATAGATAATTTGGATTAGCGGAAAAAAGAATTGAAAAGATAAAGAAGTATGGATAATTTGGATAATTTACATTTCTCGTATGAACAGACTAGGTACATGTTGAAGGGGCTCCCACTCGAATTTAAAGTTCACCAACTTTAATAGTTGACGAACACCTAATTTTCAGAAAGCAAGACAATAATAATTCAATGAAAGAGAGAGAAAGCAAAAGAAAAGTAAGTTCTTTGTTGGTCTTTTTCATCAATTCAATAAGTGTGTTTTAACATTTATTTTTCCAATGAAACCAATGAGCACACATCTGCATTCATTTTACTTGGTGTCCATTTTAAATACTTTTTTTTTGGGTACATTTTTAGTTATCTATTTTATATTTTGAGATTCGAATAACACTTATTCAATATATAAAATTAATAAATAATTTATTTATTATTATCTACTTTATTTTTAATATTAAATATGATTCATTACATAATACATTTTTTAAAGTATTAAATTTATTATTCAAAGAGTAATATGGTAAAATTATTCCTATCATTTAGTGCTTCTTAATTTCATCCAATAAGAAAAAGAACAAGTAAGGATGAACGGAGGAAATAGTCATTTTATTTATTTGTTTAATTTATAAAAATCAGGAAAAGTTTATTATTTTCTTTCTATACTCTCTCACTAGATAAAATGCTAGTCAAATTAAATTGACAAAGTTTAATTAATAAAATTAATTTAATAAAATAAAATTTTAAGAAATATTCTTTTTAAGGAGGTGCCAAATCAATATGTGTGAAGTAAAGATAAATGACTTAGTATTTAAATTTATTGTCCTCCTCTGTTCTATCGAAATTTTTGTTCCATTTTGGAGATTTATTTGTTTGTTTAGTCTACTTCCTTTTTTGTTCGATTATACTAGTACTAATACTACTAAAACATACTTTCTTTCTTCATTTTTATTTGTTACTAATTTTTAAATTATATTTCTATTTTATTTATTATTTTTGATCATGAAAACACAATTTCTTTTTATATTATATCCTTAACATTTATTATTTTTTCTTCAAATTAATATCAATACACGATAATAACATCATTTAATAGGAATATTATGATAAAATAGTTATGTATTAATTATTTTTTGTGCCAAATTAAAATATAATAAATAAAAATGAGCGAAGGAAATACTACTCCAATAGAGATTTAGGAGTCATAATGAAAGTGCTAGATGATTACTTTTACTTCCTCACTTTTAGTTTATGTGTCTTAATTTGATTGGACACAAATTTTTTAAAAAATTAATGAAAATATTGTATGATCCTAAACGAGTAAATGAGATCTCTTCTCTTCTTACAATTTGAATAGACCCAAAATATCTTTTCAAACTTTTTATGCATAAAGATAAACATCTCTGGTAAAAATGTCATAAAACTAAAAAGAATCATAAAGAGCTACAAAATTATTCCTCAGACCCGTTTTACTTATCGTCCTTACGAAAAATAAATTATTCAAAATAGTTGTAATTTCAAAAAATCAAGATATAATTAACTTCTTTGTACTAATTTCCACATTTAGGCTTTACCCTTAATAAATATGGAGAGATATTAATAAAGTGAAAAAAGAGTAATATTAAGTTGCGATAAAAAATAAATAAGGATAATTTAGTTAAATTATTCTCTTAGTTAATACTTCCTTTCTCCATTTCTTTATATGTGCTTCTTTTGGATTGTGATTTAATTTCTAAATAAATGTATGTGTAAGCCTTCAAGGATGCTTTGATCGTACTATAATATTTAATTAGGGATAAATTAATAAAATTACCTTCATCTGAAAATGAGTTGTTTATTAAGGGTGTACCAAGCAAAAGGAGCATTTATTTTTAAAAAGTTAGTAGTTTATTAAAGGCTCCGTAAGAGGCATGAAAAAATTTATAAGAAAAACATGAAAAGTAAAATGGAAGAGGTATACATGTAATATACCAAAATATCAAAAGATTACTAAATATCAAAAGTGCTATTTTTCTTGAAACTAATTAACTAAAAGGATCTAAATAACCTGAAATGGAGGAAGAAATGAGACAAATACTCAAATAAAACAAATTGGTTGTAGAATTTATAGGGAGATTTGACTGCTTTTATTTAATTTAATTTTTTGAAACTTTTTGCTATTGTTTGATTGATAGCATAAGAGAAGGGAGTAAAACAATGAGCCACTAATTTTCCAACAAACTAATATAACGTTTCTAAATATGTATCTAGCCTTTTTATTCGGTGATATACATCTAACCTTTTTATGCTTCCGGGTACAGTTAACCTAACATGTTAGCCACTCTATTACAATAAGTTGAATCGAATTTTGCCATTTTTTTTCAGCATTACCTCGACGTAACATGAGCAGTGTCTTTTGGTTTATGTGAATGAACCTTAGGAATAACATTGTTTTAAACTTCTCCATCTTTTGGCTCCCTCTGATCAATTGAGTTATAAGGTTTTCAGGTTCAGATAATTATTGGAACGATAAAAACCGGATCACGAAAGCATTGTGTTTTTTCCTTAATCTTTGTTAGGCCATGGCAGAAGAAGAAGATATCTATACTAAGGATGGAACTGTCGATTATCGGAATAAGCCTGCAAATAAGAAGAAAACAGGAACTTGGAAGGCTTGCCCTTATATACTTGGTGATAATATTAATTCCTTGTCTTTATCATCATATTCTCGGGTTTCTGGGGGTCCTATCAAATGTAGTTCCATGCCATAGTCTTTTACTTTCATAAGCTACGTGGCGTAAGTCTGCTAGGAGAAAAAAAATTTCATTTCTTAAATGCATCTTCCAAGATTAGCAGATCATGTCTGTACCCTTTATTTGTCAAAAAGTTTGCACATTGGTTCGTCTTCCCCCATATATGTTGAATACTGGCCTTGGTAACTCCAAGCAAATATTTACTAACATATAACATATAACATCCTCAAGTCTTTAATAAGCTTGACAGTGAGTCTGGTTCTTTACGACTCAATTGCCTTGCTAATTTCACCTCTTGTTTGATACTCCATAATTCTGTAACAAGGCTCAAGCAGGCTTCATCTTAATGGAGCGTCCCGTCAGTCACTTTCCTTGGTCATCTCTGAAATACATCCAAAAGCAACATCGCCAATTTGATTCTTGAGATTCCCATTTGTATTCAATTTAGTTTTTCCTACACTAGAGGTAGGGGTTGATTTCTCAGATGGCTACTCAAATAACAGTTATTATATCAGAAAATCACTTTTTTTCTTGATTCTAATTTTTTCTCAACAAAGAATATGACTTTCTGAGATGATAACTATTAGTTGAGCGACAATCTAAGAAATAAACTCCCAGACTAGACCATGCAATTAGTTTAGCTTGATATTATTGGTATTAAATTGTTGTCATTTTGACAGGGAATGAATGCTGTGAAAGATTGGCATATTATGGGATGAGCACCAATCTTGTGGTTTATTTTAAGACTCAACTTGATCAACACAGTGCTACGGCGGCTAAAAATCAAGCGAATTGGTCAGGGACATGCTATGTCATGCCTTTGATTGGAGCATTTCTCGCCGACTCTTATCTTGGAAGATACTGGACAATTGCCATATTCTCAATTATCTATGTTTGTGTGAGTTTTATTAATTTGTTGTTTGGCCTTTGTTGGTTGTACGAGCTACTAGCAACAGATTAGAAACGAAGTTCGTAGCTAAGTCTATTTTTTTTTTTTTTGGTAATGTTTGCTGGTAGTGATGTTAACTGATTTTTCTTATTATGCAATTAGGGGATGGCATTATTGACAATCTCAGCATCAGTACCAGGGCTTAGGCCAACTTGTTATGAAAAAGATAAATGTCATGCGACCGATGGTCAGACAGCAGTGTTCTTCGTTGCTCTCTACTTAGTAGCACTTGGAACCGGAGGGATCAAACCGTGTGTGTCATCCTATGGTGCGGACCAGTTTGATGATGCTGATCCTATTGAGAGGAACTACAAGAATTCCTTCTTTAATTGGTTTTACTTCTCCATCAATATCGGGGCTCTCGTTGCTTCTTCCTTGATAGTCTGGATACAACAGGACATTGGCTGGGGCTGGGGATTTGGTGTTCCTGCTGTCGCTATGGCATTTGCTGTTATATCGTTCTTTGGAGGATCTCATCTCTATCGATACCAAAAGCCTGGAGGCAGCCCTTTGACGCGTATTTGCCAGGTTGTTGTGGCTTCTTTTAGAAAATACGATATTTCATTGCCTGCCGAAAAATCTCTGTTATATGAGACTACAGCAGCTGAATCCGCCATCAAAGGGAGTCGCAAACTGGCTCATACAAACGAGTTGAGGTATGTTCGCTAGTCAACGATGAATTCTTCTAAAGTTTGCCCACGACATAGAGATTAACATGAGTTCAAAAAACCTTTTGTTTTTCTCATTTTCTTTATGGTTTTCATATTGAATAAGACTTGAGAGTTTTTAAGCTTTTTATCATCTTGGCATCGAGCTATTTTTTCACAGGACCTCCCGACACTATCATCAATACAGTATTTTCCCAATTGACACGTCTGATAGAATCAATCTTGGACTTATTAGATTCCTTAGCAATTCATTCGAGGATTGGTCGTTGGGGATCTCAAGAAAGCCCTTTTTATGAAATTTTTGAGATGTCAGCCAGGGTGCAAATGGTTTGACCTGTTTCCTCTAGACGATGAAACTTATCCTCTATTGTCTCAGTAGCCAGCCTTGACCCCTGTTATTTTGATGTCATATCTAATATTCAGAATTTGCCATGACTTGAAAAGAGCTCATGTTCTTCTATTTCATGATTGACACGCGATACACCAAATTATCCTAAATCACCACTTTTGCGAATTAAAAATGACTCGTATCAGTGTAATATCTGGTTAAAAATTAATTTTACTAGAATTTACGAGATCTCTGTCACTCAAAATATGCTTTGTTACATTTACAGATTCTTCGACAAAGCTGCTGTGAGAACAGAGTCGGATGAGAACAGAGGTTCTACAAACAATTGGAAGCTTTGCACAGTGACACAAGTTGAGGAGCTCAAGTCTGTTATCAAGTTGCTACCTATTTGGGCTACTGGGATTATCTTCAGCACAGTTTATAACCAAATGAGCAATATGTTTGTGTTGCAAGCCATGTATATGGATACACATTTAGGCAAATTCAAAATCCCCGAGGCTTCGCTTTCTGTTTTTGACACCATCGCAGTGATTCTCTGGGTTCCTGTCTACGATAGAATGCTTATCCCATTCGTTCGAAAGTTCACAGGTCACAAGAATGGATTGTCTCAACTCCAACGTATGGGTACGGGCCTAGTTATATCAGTTTTTGCGATGGTATCTGCTGCAGTCGTAGAGGTAGTTAGGCTCGGGATAGTAAAAAGGCACAATTACTATGACACCACAAATGACATCCCAATGTCTGTATTTTGGCAAATTCCTCAGTACATGATAATTGGTTGTGCTGAAGTTTTCACATTTATTGGTCAGTTGGAGTTTTTCTATGATCAAGCGCCTGATTCAATGCGGAGTTTGTGTGCTGCTCTATCTCTGACAACCACCGCGCTTGGGAGTTATGTGAGCTCATTGTTGGTAACCATTGTCACAGATTTGAGCACGAAGAATGGAAAGGCGGGATGGATAGCAGACAATCCAAACTATGGAAAGCTTCATTATTTCTTCTTGCTATTGTCCGTTTTAAGCGTGTTGAACTTCTTCATTTTCCTTGTTGTTGCAAAGAGGTACAAGTATAAGAAGGCGATCAACAAGGACGATCTTGTTCCAATGGTGGTTGATGATGACGACAAGCTCGCTTTGTGATTTCTGAAATAAATTTGATTAGCCTGGTGTTAATTCGAATATTTTAAACTTAAAAAAGTGTACCTATTAGACGCTTTTCATTCACATGACATGGAGCTTGTGGTACATCTAAAACAATGTGTAAAGATCTAGTGGTAGCTACAAACCTGTTCGTTTATAATTCGACGTATTCTAATAGTCTTAGCTGATGGCTATATTGTTCTCTTTGATTGCAATATGTGGTAACTAGGACGGAGCTAGAATATAAGCTACGGGTTCGGCGAACCTAACTACATTGGTCAAAATTTATTTTTGTCTTACGAAATTCATTAAACATGTGCAAATTATCAGCTTCCAATTCAATAACTTTAGATGAATATTATAGAAAAATTGCTGATGAAGATTAAATATATCATGCATTCGTCTATTTGTTCGTTTACTTATATAATAAACGATTTATTGTATATAATTTTAGCTTATGTATCGAAGATTAAATCATCTATGTTTTTTAATTGTAAAGTTTATGTTCACAAAGTAAGATAGAAATTGGACAAACTATTAATATTATTATAGCACAAGATTAAATATAATTTATCCTGATTATGAAAATGGTACATAATTCCGACTTCTTGTGTTAGTACATTTTTAGATGTTTTGAACATGACCGATCGAGTTGACATAGACGTTTGAGGCTGATTTAGAAAAACATGTTCTATTGACTATTAAATGTGCTTATTCTATTACTATTGAATGTACTTATACTCTCAATTTTAATATAATTATTATGAGTTGTATATGTTAATTATCATTTTTGATTTATTAGAAGGTAAGATCCTTACGTGACAAAAAGAGATGCAAAGAAAACCCAAAAAAAAAAAATCAAAAAATTCTCTCTCTAAAATTTTCTCTCTCCTCAGCGGTTTTTAGTTCCCGTCAATCATTTTGGTTTTGATTGTTATGGCTTTGTTGCCGCTGGAAGAGCCTCTCCGACCACTGTACAATTCCCGCTGAGGCATCATGCTTGTATACGTTCCCCTCATAAGGCTTTACCCACACATTTACCCCACATTTCTTAGCATTTGCAGAATAACTATGGGTTAGCAAATCGAATTTCTGAGGAATAGTTGCGTTGGGCTTAGGTTATAATTTCTCAAGCTCAATCGGAGTTGCATGGTAATCTGGGTAGTGTTAGCAAAATTCAAAGATGTTGTGGCTTCAATTTGAACCAAACTTTGAGCAAACTATGGAGAATTCTAAGGTTCAAGAGCGGTTGGAGACGGTTATCAACGATGGTGTCTAGGCAGTTCTAAGGTTGGTGCAGGGGAGTTAATTATTGCAACCTATTCTGGTGGTAAGCCTCTTATCCCATGCGTTAACACTTCCAATTCGAAGAATGGAATGTTAGGAGTTTCAGATGTTACTAAAAATGATCATAGTAAGGATCTTTAGGGAAATATGGAGAGTAATATGGGGGGTTAATCTTCCTAATTCTCACCCCTATGTTCCTATTTGTACTCCCATGGTAATGTCTTACAATTTTGGTGCTCCTCTGTTAAGTCCTTAGTTTTAACGATTGACAAACTGTATGTTGGGACTTGTTTCTCGAGATTATGTGATGAAAAACTGCTACTGATTATGGAATAGGTTGGGCTCACCTGTCACTATCACAGTCAACCGTCACAGCTGGAAGAAAGTACAAGGGTTGGTGAAAAAGTTGTTGCTAACTTTTTGTCTCAATCAATGAGATCCCTCCTAGGTTTTCTTGTGTCATACATATATATTGATCGTCTTCTTCAACAAAAAAACCAAGATTCCATATTTTTACAACTAAATATCTATCGAAGCTCACTCACTTTGCAACAGGGAACTAATAGCTCATCAAGTTGTATTTTCTTTTATTGTTGTATATGAATCTTTGTGTTTTGGTCTTAAATACTGCCTACTTTAGCTAGCTTGATTATTAGTAGGTGTTTATGGTGTAAAACTCTTTTCTCTTTAATCATCTAGAGTTAAGTGATTCTCAAGCTAGAGTTAGCTTGACTTTTCAGTTAGAGTTAGCTGGTGTGTTAGTGTAGTAGTGTTATGCTTTTTCATTGTAATAGAGTTATTACTAGGAGAGATAGGATTAAGAGTTTAATCCTAAAGTTTGGGGTCTGTATTTAAGAAGTTGCTTGGATATAATGGAGTTTAGAAATCCTGGAGGCAGGTCGTTGTTTTTCTCCCTTGAGCAAAGAGTTTCCACGCAAAACTGTTGTGTCTACTATTTACTCTTTCTTTACACTTTATTATTAAGTTTCTCTTAGTTTTGCTATTTGAGTCTGTCTAGGAATAGGTCCTAAGTTGAGAAGCGATCCGCTGCAGTTCTTCATTTGGTATCAGAGTAGGTCTTCCTACAAAGGCTAACACCTTGGAAGGATCCTAAGAAATGACAGCTCCTCCAAATCTAGAAAGAGGCCAGTCAACTACCAGACCACCAAGATTTAATGTTGAATACTATGGGTGGTGAAAGAAAAGAGTGCATAACTTCATCATGGCTGAAGATTCAGAGTTATGGGATGTCATTGAGGATGACCCTTTTGTTGCTACAAGGGAAGTAAAAGTTGTGATGTGACCTCACAAGTTCCTAAGACCAAGAAGGAATATGATAATATAGATAGAAAGAAGATAGAAAAGAACTACAAGGAAAAGAAGATACTTATGTGTGGAACTATCCCTGATGAGTATTACAGGATTTCTGCCTGTGAACTGCTAAGGAGATCTGGAATTGTTTTCAGACAGCCCATGAAGGAACTACTCAGGTTAAGCAGTCCAAGGTGGATATGCTGATAAATCAATATGATACTTTGGTACAAGAAAACACTAGGAATTCACGAAATGGACATATAAGATGCAAAAATCAGCAAGCACATAAAGAGAAAACAACACAAAGAAAGGGGATGAAGAAGAAGAAGAATGCTTGAAATTAAAGGATAGATAGAAAGACCCTTACTTCTACCAAGTGATTAACAAAAGATGGTGTATCAAATCATCAATCACACCTCACCAATAGAAGCTCAAACCTTCCTCTTAGATGGACCAAGGGAATTCACACTTCTCACAACCCACCTTTCTTGCCAATTTGTCAACACAAGTGAACTCCATCAATTGTGCTAACCCTAATTTAGTTTCTCTCTCTTAAGAAGAAAGAAAATACTATAAGCTAACACTAATATTATAATTTGAAAATTCACTCAATTCATTATGTCAAAAACTAAGGAAAATAAGAGCTAAGGTGCCTATTTATAATATTACAAAACAAAGACTAAAATACCCTTAATAAAGGGTGCTCCTTTGGAGTGTAAAAAAAAAAGTCTTAAAGGACAATAATATCCCTAACAATGGGCGCCTCTTGAGTGTCCAATTATAGTGTGCAAGGTCCATCTTGTCTTTCAAGTAAGGCGCCTCTTCAGTGTAATAGTTCCCTTCTCCTCCTTCAACTTGCCAAGGCTTTAAAAGGCTCCAAACACTTGCCAATTCTGAAGCTTGAACCTTTGACAATACCTTGTACTCTTTTATGCTCTTCATGCTTGTATCATCCTCTCCATCTTGAAAGGAATTTTTCCTCAAATTCGTACCTTGCAAAACAAAATAGAGGGAAAAACAAGCACATAATCCTCATGATAGGAGGGTTAGCATTAGTACCACAAATTAGGTGAACATTCCAAGGGGGTATACTTTTGGAATATAACCAACTATCCTTTGTTATGATCATGAAACACCTACCACAAGCATGAAAAAGGACACGACTAAGGTAAACATCAAGAAGTAAGACAACTACAAAGGTCCACAAAATCCATATAGCATTGTAACTCCAAGTGGACCAACAAACAAATATCCTACCCCTACATAAAGAAAATCCAAGACTAACATGGATATCATCATAAGCAAAGAGGTAGTATAGGAAGGCATCAAGTGTAAAGGCATCATCCAAGGTGCTATAATCTATAAGAAAACCAATTGGTTCAATAGTTTTAGCACATAAGGTTGGAATCAAGTCATTTAAACACATATGGATTCCTTCTTTCAAGTAAAACATTAACTTGGCATCCACAAGTTGGGATTCATTCAATTCAAGCACAAGTGTGTCAAGCAAGGATGCACATTTAGAGGCATTGTCCCAAGACGACAATGACACATTTACCCTCGAGTTTTCAAGAAGAATACCTTACTTGTCATGTATACCAAGAAACAAGTGGTGTGCCAGCATCGTCATATCCATATTTGGCACCGGGGTCAAATAGAAAGAGTGGCCTTAGACATGGATCTAGACAACACTCTTTTTCCCTATAGGCTTTGCCCCATCTAAAAGACATACTCTCTACAATAGCATACATAACATCAAAGAGAAATAGAGAGTAGAGAAAGATGTCACACAAATCAACTTCAACTATGGTGCCCTTATGCAAGTACTCACTAGTTCCAAGTTCATCACCACTAGGATGCTTGACATAGGAAACACACAAAGAAGAAATAGATGGAATCTCTAAGCATGCGCCACTTCCTATTTCAAGAGAGTAATTTCCCCATTGATATAAGTCATCATGAGTAGAAAAGGGATCACACACAAAAATATGTTCACAAGAACAATCAAAATTCGGGTCTCCTACATATTCAAGCAATTCAAGGTCACCTTTATTCGATTATGCCTTTTCTTGGTTTCTTTGAGCAAATCTATCAATATGGCTTTCATAATACAACATGCTCAAAGAATTATCTCCAATGCCATGATCAACTATATCAACATTATTACTAACTTGAGACTTATTAAACACACCACACATATGCTCAAGTAGTGGACTATATTCGGGAGTAGGTTGATCATCATTCACATCTTCACTAGTTGTTGACATCTCACATACCAACGTAGACTCACCTCGGTTTTCACAAGGGTAAAATAGTGTGTGAATACTCTTGTCACTTGGTAATGGAACCTCATTCAAGTCATAAGTGCTAGCACTAGATGGACACAAATCATTCTTACGAAAAGAATTGATTTTGTCATCTAAAGTATCAATTAGTGCTTGCGTACTCACAACAAGAGTTTGGTCCTTATGCAACTTAACAACACTAAGAGTATCACAAAAGAAAGATTCACACACTTCTTCATTAAGCAAATACAAAACTACACCACTTTGGCTACTACTATCCACATCAGAACAATTCAAGTTTCTAGGAGTGTAGATGTAATACCCCGTATTTTTGTGCTAGAATTCTAACCGTCGTTCCTGTGCGTCTAAGCTCTAATACATGTGTTTCTTACGTGAATACAAGTTGCATGATCACTATCCTAGTCTATGGAGTATCTTAGAGTTGAAAAATGTTCATATAAATGACCTAGAACAAAGTTGAGCTAAGACCAATTGATTCATCCAAAGTTTGACATTCGATTCTATAAGGGTCGAATTCAAACATGTATATCTATTAATATACATGGAATTTTTCATACCAAGACCTATCAAATTGTATATAATTGAATTAGCTTTCCAACGATACTAATTTCATCAAAATCCAACACCCAAGCAAAGAGTTATGTCTTTGCGAAGTAGAGTGCGTCGCCTAACCAATCGCACATGGCTACTGAAATAGGTGTATGATAAGCAATGCGGCGCATACTTAAATGTGTGCGATAAGAAATGCGGCGCATACTTAAATGTGTGCGATAAGAAATGTGGCGCATACTTAAATGTGTGCGATAAGCAATACGGCACATACTTAAATATGTGCGATAAGCAATGCGCCGCATACCTCACTTCCAAGTGCCAAAAACACCCCTATATATGTCTATAACACGGGATTAAACTCCTATAACACCAAAATAATTTTACTTTCTCTCAAAATCACCAAGAACATTCATTAGGGTTTCAACCTAAAAATTTAAATATCTCAAGATTCAACCAGGAGTTTTTAATAATTCTTCGAGATTCGGAATCCCCATTTCGAGGGCTACAAGAAACACTCATTATTTTCATAAATAGAGTCCCAAGGTCAAAAGTTCATTCAAAGATTTAATTTTAAGGTATGTGGAGTTTTTCAACAAGAACATCCTTTCGTTCTTGTGCCCAAAATTTGTCTTATTTTACAAAGATATATGATTTTACATGCTTTGATATGAATTTGAGATAGAAACTATTATCCTACGTTTTGGTTCAAAAGACTATTATATTTTTATGATCTTTTGAAGATTAAATCCTTGAGTTTTGATGTTAATATCATGTTTGAAGTTGAATCTCCAGATTTTCATATGAATTATACATGTTTGCTACATAAAGTGTGAATCTTGAAATATTTTGCTCAAGAATTGATATATGGGTTTTGAACCCTATTTGAGAATTATGATTTTTGTGAAAGTAATGTGTTATGCACACCTTGAGATTTGAATGATTTGACCTTTTGGTCTTGAAAGAGTTATTTTTGAACTCAAATGAGAAAAGAAATCCACATTTTAATTTATTATGAAAAAGGGGTAGCATGATGGCTCCCGTTGGGAATTGCTGAATTATTTTGTGGTGGATTTTCCTTGAAAAGATCTGAGCTAAGTACGAGAGTAGTCTTTAGCACCGAGTGAGAGGTATAGCTGTGTTGGTACTTTCCTAGAACTACATGCCCTCGTAGGAGCTGGAATTGAGGCTAATTATATATAGTGATCACTAGTTTTTGGATTTGATACTTATAGTCCTACTCCGATGGCAAGGATAGGATGGCTTTCCCCAACGTGGATTGTACGTTGGACTCCATGTGGCTCATATGATTTATATCGGTTATGAGATCTCCCAATGTGTATGTGTGTATTCTCCTATCTAATATGAAAAATCTTATTCTTCTATCTGAGATGAAAATATATTTGTTTGAAAGACTGAGTTTGAGAAAGTCATTGTTTTCGAAAGATTTAATGAACATATATTCCAAAGAGAATTGTTATGAGATTTGATTGCTTTGATTATTTGGAATCGATATGGAAGTGAATTGAGATTTATTATGATGACTCACATGTTTCACCCGATATATTTTACTCTCTTATGATTATGATGATTTTAATTCGAGCTAAGTGAGTCATTTATATCAGCATGCATAATTTTATAAACTTTGATGTTATTAATATATTATTTTGATATATGTATTGCACCCTCATCTGTTCGGTACATTTCCATGGTACTGACCCACATATTTGTATGTGGGCTACATTTTTTCAAAATGAAGGTACAAGGTATAGTGTACATCTTTAGATCCAGCCAGTTCGCGGCATCCAGTTAGCAGGTGATGAGTCCTTTTGATTCAAGGGCTTGAGTTAGTTATACAGTTCGAGAAGTGTTGTATTTTCTTTATTCAGTCATATTGAGTTGGGTTAGTCAGGAGTCATGACCCAGCTACCTACAGTCAGTACTAGTAGAGGCTTTATAGACAGTCAGTAGAAGTTGATGTATTCCATTTTAGTTTTGGTTGTAAAAGTAGAGTTGTAATCTTGTAAATTTAGTTTTGTATCTATCATATTTAGAAAAGAGTTATTTTCTGCAAATTTGTATAGATTTATACTTTTTGTTCAGTTGCTTATGAGTTATCCCAGTAGAAGGGTTAGCTTGGGGTCACTTGTGATCCTAAGCACCGTGTGACGTCTTAAAACCCAATTTTGGGGCGTTACAAACTTGCTATCAGAGCACAGAGTTTAAGTGTCCTAGGGTGTCTATGAAGCCATATTTAGTAGAGTCTTGCGGAACGGTACGAAGACGTTTGTACTTTTCTTTGAGAGGCTACAGGGTATTTAGGAAATGTATCCATTCTTTCAAGTCTTAAATCATGCTATAGAAAAGTTCTCCAAGAAATCTCATCTTACTCTAGTCAGGCCATCTCTACCTTATTTCCAAGGTATCAGAAACAGTTGAGCTTCATTCTCCATAGATAGTTATAGGATTGTAAGAGAGCTAGAAAGTATCCTGTTAGTACTTTTAAGTTTTGAAAACTAAAGTGCTTTATCAGTCATGTAGAAATCGTGCACAAAGCCTGAGTCAGATGTGCTTTCGAATTTCTCCTTATAATCCATAATGATAATCTATACTTCTCTATCTATGTTCTTGAAGTAACATGTTCGGCAAGTTCCATTTCCTCCCCAGATAATGCTTTTATAATTACTAGCAGAAGTTTCAGAAGTTTCATAAAGAGGCTTGAGAGGAGCCTTCTGGTATGTTATAAGTCCATCAGATTTGAAATGATACCCTTTTTCTTATGAGTTATTTAATTAAGACAGAGTAAGGTGTATTCTTAGATCGTTGAATATTGTGTGTCAATTTTCTAACTCTTGTATTATGTAATCTTGTTATCATTATGTTTGTGTAAAATCAAAGTATAGTGAAGCCGTGTGAGGCCTATTTCAATTCACTAGCATAGTTGTTTTGTTATTCATCTAATTTTCTTGTTCAAAATAGAAAACCAAAGTCGAGTGAAGCCGTGTGAGGCCTATTTTGATTCACTAGCAACTTGTTGTTTATCTTGTTGTTCTGGTGTTAGTTGAAAGTGTGGGTTTCTGTGTAGTGACAGAAGTAGTAACGCTTAGTTGAAAGTTTTGTGTTAGTTGAACTTGTGGGTTTAGAAGTGTAGTGGCAAGAATAGTGGTAAGAGCGATTTATTGAATATGTATAGCTGAATTTTTGCTTATGATTGAATTAGTAATAAAGTGATATACCCTTGTTTGTTAGTTTAGTGAAGTTAGAGAAGGAGATTATTAGTTAAGGTGAATTGTTGTTTTCTTGAAGTATGAAAAGAGTTATTGATGGTATTCGTTGTGCTAGGAAAGTATAGGTTTTGATGAAAGTACTTGGTGGTTGAGTATTGTTAATTTAGGCTTTCCTGAGATTGCAAGAGAAAGTTTAGTTGAAATTTATAGCGCTATGAAAGTAATTTAGGTGTGAAGATGGGTAAATAGTAATGATGTGAAGAAGGAGGATGTGTTAACAGATTATGAATAAGATAGGCCATATGATTATGATCGATTTCTATTGTGTACTAGTTTTTATTAATGCTATGTTCTATAGTTTTGAAGTGAAAATTGTGTGTGAGATTGGGTTGTAAATCATGTTTAGCTCTAGACATTAAGTTTGAACAGTTGATGGTTCAGTTGTTGATGCTAGTTATATGGAGGTGATCTAGTAGGCCTGAACAGTGTATGCAAGAGTGTAAGATCATGTGTTCGTAATTAAGTATGGTGTAGAGGTGTGCCCAAGGTGCTATGGGGCTGCATTATTTTTTGAGGATTATTGCATATTGTGTGGTTAGTAGTAACGTTGAGTTGCTAGGTGGAGAAAGGCTAGTTAGATAATTTATGTTGTTCTTGATAGCTTAGTTAAGGAGTTATGATTGAAGATTTTGAGTCTTTTTAGTATGATTTTATTCTCATGGTTTGGGAAAAATATAAGTATAGAAGTGTGATCTTGGTAGGCTATGATTATGTGATTAGAGATGTAGATATGGTTGCAAATGAGAGTGTAAGTCTTTGATGATGATTATTGAAGCTAGGAATTAAGGATGGCATATGGATGGGTTGTTCAAGAATGAAGTCAGTAAGTTCGAAATTAGTTTATTCTTGTGAGTTTAGAATTTATTTTTAGATATTAGAATGATGAAATTATGGCTTAATCTTGAGAATATGTGGAGTATGCCTTTAGGGGTATTTGCCTTAAAGTTACATGTGATTTTTAATGATAGGCTTGAATGTCATGTTGGATGTAAGATGATGAATGCAATATGCACTAGTGAATCCATATCAAGAGTTTTAAATTAGTCATTGAAGTGGTAAGGCATGTTATGCTTAGGGTGTGAGCTCTATGAAGATATAGAATATTGAACCTTGTGGTTTAGACTAGTATTGTGGGTTGTCATATTGTATCTTGTGATTTAGTGTTAGGATTGATCATGGTGAGAGAACTTAGTTTAGTTTAGACCTTAGTAGAAAGATTTCGCAGTGCCAATATGAGAATTATAAGTTGAATCAAATGAGTATGGTATTTAAGGGGAATAGCATAGTTGAGAGAGCATTTGAGAAGTGATGCTAAGCTTGAAAGTAAGAAGTTGCGTTGCCTATGACCTAGCAATCCTATCCTAGTTTATGAGTTATATAATTATATTCCATGCTATAGAGTTATATCAATGTTGTAATTCCTTAGTCAAATGTCTTGTTCAAAGCAAGCCCAAAATTCTTTGCTCCCTAATGTCAATAGAATTTCATAGAAAAGTGCTGAAGAAATACTCCATTTGAGTATGGGTAGTCAGTATGATCTAGTCCATATAGCCTGCAGTCTAGTTTAGCAAGCAAAGAGATAAACTCCTACAGATTCTTAATTTTTCAGCTTTTTTTACTATCCGCAGTCTTATACGTATGTACATTCCAAGAGGCAATGTGTTTGTGTCCAATTAAACTATGAATTCATCTCAGTTCATGCATCAGTTTCAGTTTTAGATATTAAGTCATGATTCAGTTCGTAAGTATCCTGTGTAGTATAACAGTCTCTTCCTAGTATTTTCATCAAATTATTATCATTCGAGGATGAACGATCCCAAGAGGAGGATGTTGTAATACCCCGAGTTTTGATGTCATAAACCTCTCATCCTTTCTCATGAGATCAGATCCAGTGCAAAGTAATGGTTACTCATAAGTTAACACTCTCGTTTCTATCTTAGCTATATAGTTATTTTTCATGAGGATTCATGCACTTGCAGACCAGCTCAGTAGCCCATTATTCATGAGATCCAGTGATTCAGTTCTGTCAGTTACACATAATAGCTTTAAGACTAATATTCCTCTGTGTTTCAGGTTAATTATCCACATTCGAGGACGAATGTTCCCAAGGAGGACATAATGTAATACCCCGTATTTTCATGCTAGAATTCTAACCTTCGTTCCTGCGCGTCTAAGCTCTAATACAAGTGATTCTCACCTGAATACAAGTTGCATGATCATTATCCTAGTCTATGAAGCAGCTTAGAGGTGAAAAATGTTCATAACAATGACCTAGTACAAAGTTGAGCTAAGACCAATTGATTCATCCAAAGTTTGACATTCGATTCTATAAGGGTCAACTTCAAACGTGTATATCTGTTAATATACATGGAATTTTCATCCCAAGACCTATCAAATTTTAGATAATTGAATTAGCTTTCCAATGATATCAATTTTATCAAAATCTGACACCAGAGCAAGGAGTTATGGCTTTGCGAAGTAGAGTGCGTTGCCTAACCAATCGTACATGGCTACTAGAATACGTGTACGATAAGCAATGCAGCGCATACTTAAATGTGTGCGATAAGCAATGCACCACATACCTCACTTTCAAGTGCCAAAAACACCCCTATATATGTATAACACGGGATTAAATTTCCATAACACCAAAATAAGTTTACTTTCTCTCAAAATCACCAAGAACATTCATTAGGGTTCTACCTAAATATTCAAATATCTCAAGATTCAACCATGAGTTTTCAATAATTCTTCTAGATTCAGAATCCCCATTCTGAGGGCTACAAGAAACACTCATTATTTTCACGAATAGAGTCCCAAGATCAAGAGTTCATTTAAAGCTTCAAGTTTAAGGTATGTGGGGTTTTTCAACAAGAACATCCTTTCGTTCTTGTTCCTAAAATTTGTATTATTTTACAAAAATATATGATTTTACATGCTTTGATATG
Organism: Capsicum annuum; assembly: GCF_002878395.1. NCBI lineage: Eukaryota > Viridiplantae > Streptophyta > Magnoliopsida > Solanales > Solanaceae > Capsicum > Capsicum annuum. The sequence continues at coordinate 42,541,173 of NC_061117.1, forward strand.
AATTTGAGATAGAAACTATTATCCTACGTTCTAGTTCGAAAGACTATTATATTTTTATGATATCTTGAAGATAAATTCCTTGAGTTTTGATGTTAATATCATGTTTGAAGTTGAATCTCCAGATTTTCATATGAATTATACATGTTTGCTACATAAAGTGTGAATCTTGAAATATTTTGCTCAAGTATTGATATATGGGTTTTGAACCCTATTTGAGAATTATGATTTTTGTGAAAGTAACGTGTTATGTACACCTTGAGATTTGAATGATTTGACCTTTTGGTCTTGAAAGAGTTATTTTTGAACTCGAATTAGAAAAGAAATCCATATTTTGATTTATTATGAAAAAGGGGTAGCATGATGGCTCCCGTTGTGAATTGCTGAATTATTTTGTGGTGGATTTTCTTTGAAAAGATCTGAGCTAAGTACGGGAGTAGTCTTTAGCATCGAGTGGGAGGTATAGCTGTGTTGGTACTTCCCTAGAACTACGTACCCCCGTAGGAGCCGGAATTGAGGCTGATTATATATAGTGATCACTGGTTTTTGGATTTGATACTTATAGTCCTACTCCGATGGCAAGGATAGGATGGATATCCCCAACGTAGGTTGTACGTTGGACTCCATGTGGCTCACATGGTTTATGTCGGTTATGATATCTCTCAATGTGTGTGTGTGTATTCTCCTATCTGATATAAAAAGTCTTATTTTTCTATCTGAGATGAAAATATATTTGCTTGAAAGACTGAGTTTGAGAAAGTCATTGTTTTCGAAAGATTTAATGAACATATATTCCAAAGAGAATTGTTATGAGATTTGATTGCTTTGATGATTTGGAATCGAGATGGAAGTGAATTGAGATTTATTATGATGACTCACATGTTTCACCCGATATATTTTACTCTCTTATGATTATGATGATTTTAATTCGAGCTAAGTGAGTCATTTATACCAGCATGCATAATTTTATAAACTGTGATGATATTAAGCTATTATTTTTATATATGCATTGCACCCCTATATGCTCGGTATGTTTCCATGGTACTAACCTACATATTCGTATGTGGGCTACATTTTCTCGGAATGTAGGTACAAGGTATAGTGACATTTTCAAATCCAGTCAGTTCGCGGCATCCAGTCAACATGTGATGAGTCCTTTTGATTCAAGGGCTTGAGTTAGTTATACAGTTCAAGAAGTGTTGTATTTTCTTTATTCAGTCATATTGAGTTGTGTTAGTTGGGAGTCATGACCCGGCTACCTACAGTTAGTACTAGTAGAGGCTTCATAGACAGTCAGTAGAAATTGATGTATTCCGTTTCAGTTTTGGTTGTAAAAGTAGAGTTGTAATCTTGTAAATTTAGTTTTGTATCTATCTATTTTAGAAAAGAGTAATTTTTTGCAAATTTGTATAGATTTATACTTTTTGTTCAGTTGCTTATGAGTTATGCCAGTAGAAGGGTTAGCTTGGGGTCACTTGTGATCCTAAGCACCGTGTGACATCTCGGGACCCGATTTCGGGGCGTTACAGTAAAAGATAGCTTTGTTACCTTGTAGATCATGGGAAGTGTGTTCTTTACTTGGTTTTGCATTATGGCAGCCTTCGTGCTCCACATTACAAGGGAATATGTCAAGGTTTCCCTTTGGACTCACTTTTTCAAAATTGGGATTTAGTACACTAAGCATTTGGCGCATATCTTCAATGAAGCTATCCCAATCGTCATTGATGCGATCAAATGTGGTATCAAAACTATAGGCAGCCATGGTACCTAAAAGAAAGAAACAAACCTACAAAACGAACAAACAAGTTAGTTCAAAAAGAGCCTCACCACCCTCACTCTCGTTTCTTACCTCATGCTTGGTTTCACAAGTGTTGAAAGCTTGGCAATACTTGGTAAGTGAATTGAGTGGTGAATATGCCTTGGTGCAGAATCAATTTTTGTTTGATAAGACTTAAAAAAAAATATATATGGTCTTGAACCAACAAGTTACTATGACTTAAAAATGATAAAAGCACAAAAGGAACGTAGACACGAAACAAAGAACTCTAAACTAATTATCAACCTAGTAGGTAATTACTAGTTTGGTAATTAGTGGTAGAATCAACACAAAAACAACTAGAAACAACAAATAGAAAATGACAAATCTAATTTAGAACTCAATTTGGTTGTTCACAAAAGTGATGATATGGCAGCTTATGATTGGGCATCACTTTTTCAATTTTTTTAACTTCCCAATTCTTGTAGTTTCGACCAAGTATCTACTAAAGAGAGTGTTTGAACGAAATTTGGTGAAAAATGGAGGATTGGAGCCTTTTTTTGTAAGTTCAAATGGATTTGAAATCAGTGGTCCCCCCCACTTGTACTTTCAATTGTACTTTGAATATTCCCTTTGTCTCTTCTTCTTTTGAATGGCTTGAATATTCTTGGAAAATTCTTTTGTACAAACAACTTTTCACTCTCTTTCTTTTTTTTTGTGGATCTAACATCTCTTTTGAATATTCTTCTTCAACAAGCCATGAAGATGGTGAAGAACAATATGAATATTCAAGAGTTGACCGAAGTTTGACCACAAGGCAAATGAACTCTAACTTCAATTTTTCTTTTGGATCAAGGTTCCTTGGGTCAAGGCAAGCTCAAATAACACAAAATCAGCCACAAAATGATATGCACCACGAGATCCCACCTCAAAAAGCTTCAAACAAGGCACAACAATGGTGGATCTAGCTAAAAAACAATCAAATCTTGTTCCAAATGTAGATATAGACTCCCTAGGTGCTAGGGAACAAGAATCTAGCACTTGAAACTAACAAAACAACACCAAAACATGTAGATCTAAGATTTAAAAATCTGCCCAAACACAAAAACAGGTTTATAATTTTTTTTGTGAGATTTTCGATTTTCTACACTCTTTTTTGTTTAGATTTTCTTAGATCCAAGACTTAGAGATGTGGGAACAACTCTAATACATGGCTTTGATACCAAATGATGCAAAATAATACTAGAAATTCATGAAATGGACACACAAGATGCAAAAATCAGCAACTACAAGAAGAGAAAACAACACAGAAAAAGAGGGATGAAGAAGCATGCATAAAATGTAAAGATAGTAGAAAATCCTTTACTTCTACCAAGTGATTAACAAAAGATGGTGTATCAAACCATCAATCACACCTCACCAATAGAAGCTCAAACCTTCCTCTTAGGTGGACCAAGGGAATTCACACTCTTCACAACCCACCTTTTTTGCCAATTTGTTAACACAAGTGAACTCCATCAATTGTGCTAACCCTAATTCAGTTTCTCTCTCTTAAGGAGAAGGAAAATACTACAGGCTAACACTAATATTACAATTTGAAAATTCACTCAATTCATTATGTCAAAAACTAAGAAAAATAAGAGCTAAGGTGCCTATTTATACTTTTACAAAACAAATACTAAAATACCCTTAATGAAAGGTGCTCCTTTGGAGTGTAAAAAAAAAGTCTTAAAGGATCATAATATCCCTAACAATGGGCGCCTCTTGAGTGTCCAATTATAGTGTGCAAGGTCCATCTTGCCTTTCAAGTAAGGCGCCTCTTGAGTGTAATGGTTCCCTTCTCTTCCTTCAACTTGTCAAGGCTTTAAAAGGCTCCAAACACTTGCCAATTCCGAAGCTTGAACCTTTGACAATACCTTGTACTCTTTTATGCTCTTCTTGCTTGTATCATACTTTTACTTTGAAAGAGGAAGAGTCCATTCAAGAGATACACACAATGTTCACTGCAGTACCCAATGAGCTGCATTGTCTAGGTGAAGATATTCCAACCCACAAGTAGGTTAGGAAAGTCTTGAGCATTCTCACTAAAAGGTGGGAGAATAACATTAATGTGATCACTGAAGCCAAGGATCTGAATAAAATTTCTATGGATGAGCTTATTGGAAATCTCAAAACTTATGAGATGTTAAAAAGATTTGGGCAGGTGAAAGTTGAGCCTAAAGTGGAGAAGAACCTGGTTCTAAGGGCCTCTAAGGAAACTTTCAGTGCTGAAGATGAGGAGATAGCTTACATTGCCAAAAGGGTTCTCAAAGCCTTGAAGAAATCAGGGGCTATACCTAGAAGAGAAAAGTCTAGAAAGTAAGTAGAGGCAAGTGATACATGTCACAAATATGGCAAGCTGGGTCACTATATTAAGGATTGCCCAATGTATAAGGTAGAGTATAACGAATATGCTAAGAAAGTTGTTGGTAAAGAGAAAGGCAAGTACTAGGTCCCTGTGAAGTTTAACAAGAAAGCTAAAGCTGACAAGGTTGTCAATCAAGTGTTGGCAGCCTGTTGGGGTTACTCATCACGCGACTCAGATGATTCAGAGAAAGGAGAAGATGTTTCTATAATGGTAATGGAAGATGAAGCATAAGTTTTTGACTCACTCTATGCTCTAATAAAAGATACTGATGATGATAAAGATAAACTAATAAATCTCCTTGAAATCAAGGAAAATCTAAAGGATTACTCCCTTAGTTAGCTGAGATCTCTTGCCTTTATACTGATTGATTCTTTGAATGAGCTTCCTAAAGATAAAGAGAACCGAAAGGAGGCCCTTAAGAAATATGAGGAAGAGGTAATTGAGTTGAGTGTCCTGGTGGATGAACTCACCAATAAAAATGCAAAGCTCGAGGAAGATCTTGGATAGTCCGAAGAAGAAATGGGTGAGCGGGGTGTGCAAGTGGATGAACATCAATCCACTTGCAAAACTCTTTCTTGTGAGAATGATCCTCTGAGTAAACAATTGGGTTAAATCACTAAGCAGGATTCCAAGGGAAAAGAGAAAGGAAACAAGATACAGTTTCAGCTGGAAGAAGAAGTAGCTGAAGTTAAGGCTAATATGACTGCCTCACTTGAAAGAAATTCAATCCTTGAAAAGGAGCTGGTTAAGGTAAAGACTAATCTTGAAAAGGATATCAGGTGTACCACTTTATCACAAGCTCTGACTACCCTCACCAGCCAAGGGTCCAGTAGCAGAAGAGGCTTAGGATACCACAGTCAAGGTGAGGCTTTCATCTCTTTTGTCAGACATACAAGGAGCAAGGATATTCCTCTAAGCACCCTTTGTGGGAAGGATGGTCAAATAAGAAAAATGCATCCATACAAAGCAACAATTCAGAAAATCATGAACAACCTCACTGCTTCAATAAGGAAGAGAGAAAGACTACCCAGCTGGATAAGGAAGAAGTTAACCTTTCCTCTATTTCTCTATTGGGAACTCAGACTTAAACGGGTTCCCAAGACTAACAAATGATTTATGATGCAGGGAAAAGTAAGAGAAGGCATCTAATTCAAGGACATTGATATTGGTTTCTCAAAGCATATGACTAAAACCTTGAAATATTACCATTTAGTGTAAGCCCTTGTAGGAGGCAATGTCTTCTCAGTGGCAAAGTTAAAGAAATTAAAGTGTATTAATACTGGTGGTTTTGTACACTTGATTGACCAAATCGATGTTCTCACAATTCAGAAGGGTAGATCCTTTATGTTTCCTTAAAAAAAGTTAGTAGGAAACTGTTTGAGTAAAATAAGAAGGGGGGAGCTGATGAGATCTAGATAATGTTGGATACTTTCATAAATCTCTTTGCATGACTATGAACTAGTAAACAAGTATCCTGATTAGATGATGTCCTACATGTCTAATTAAGTCTTATATTTTTCGCATATAAACATACATAGCAAGGAAGAGAAGATATAAGAAGGGAAGGTGAGATAACACAAAATGATTGAATTCAAAAATTCATTTAAGGACTAGGTCCCTAATTAGGTTAGTATTATTTATTATTCCTAAACTGACCATTTTAAACATTAAATGATATAAGCCACATCACTCTCCCACCTCTTCTAAAAGCTGTCATATACACTTTAAGTCCAAGAGACATGTTAATCTAATCGGACCGTCTCATCGAACACACCCATTCATCAAATTTGAACCATTCCTTTGTGTCCTTTAAAACCATGAGTCAGATTCTTCTTCTTTTATTTTTGAAAATTATCCCTTACACAACCTTATTAGTTCCAAAATCATTTCTAAAGATTTATAGTGTTTCCTTCTCACAACCCATTCAACTCCTACAATGTCAAATATATCCTTATTCTCACAAAAGAGTGAACCCAAAGAAGAGTTGTTTGCCATTATAAAGTTCACTCCTCTTTCCCTATGTAAAATTTCTAGGGATATTAATTCTTATATAATGACAAAAACTCTTGATAATACTCTCTCAAAAGGGGATGATATTACTGATATCAAGTCTAATCCCAAAATCAACCCCCCCATAGACAAAGAAGGGGATCCCCAAGCTGATTTCTCTAAATACCCTATCCCCAGAGAGGAAGAAACCCAAATTGAATTTCTTAAAAATCTTATTTCTGCAATCGCCTCTTAATTCAACCAATCCAAAGACCCAATCTCTGACCAACCAGTTTTTTCCCATTAAGATTTGGACTCCTTCTCCAAAATCTTCACTTGATTATCTGGAAATGCCTCCTTAGATGAAACCTTGTTTGAGTATCAACTAACCTTTAAGTAAACTTCCTTCAATATTTAGGTCATGAGTGAGGAAATAGGGGTATAAGTTTTTACTGTATTGAGTGCTGAACCCCAAAGTGGGAAACTCCTCTTGAAATACTTTTCACCAGAAGGCAAAATGATCCCTCCTTAAATGTTGATGAGGATAATATGGTAATTCCTCTAGTGCTTGATCTTTTAGGTGACAATAAGGTTGTAAATGTAACTCAGGCAGTGATGATAACAAGTTTTTACCTTGGATGTTGTCCAAGAAAGGATCCTCCTCCTTTACCAAGGCCTCCTAAGGAACAGTTAAGGCACCAGGGACTAGGGTGTGTCCTAGAAATGTGATAAATAAAGACTTTTCAAAAAATAAAGATGATACCAATAAGAGAAATATAGAGAAAAAGAAGGGGATAGATATAATTAAACCAGTTGATGTAGAGGACTCTGATGAAGAAATTGAGAGTGATGATAGTAGAGATAGTGACTATAACATCATTGATAATCTTTTTATAAATTTGTTAGATGATGATAATGACAGTATACTCAACAGTGATAGTGTAAACTCTGATGTGGCAAGAAGTGCGGGAGCTACTAAGGCAAAAGCAAAAGGAAAGATAATTATATCTCCTAAGAAAGGAAATATGTTTCTACAAAAGAGTCCTATGTCAAAAATGACTGGTAAAAGAAAAAGGTCAACAAAGGTAGGTGACAAGGGACCAGGGACCAACCCCAAGGTTGGAAAGACCTCAGAAACTCCTAGGTCATCCACTAAGGGGACTGGTCATTTAAGAAAGGCCTTCACACCCACTAGAAAGGGCAAAGGTTTGTCCAGGGAGACAATGCAGGAAATTCTGAAACACAGGAAGTTTTAAGAGGAAGGGTGTTTGACCCTATTGTGATTGAGTTACCTGGATGAAGTAATTGCTTGAATGGGTTAAGTTATTGGAAGAATTTATTTGAGGAGACCTATTTTTCCCCTGTATGAAGAAAAAGTGCACCTATTCTATCACAACTTAACATTCTCTAAAGATGGATTGTACTTGACCTATCAAGTAAATATAGTAAATATTGCCATTGATGAGGATGTGATATCTGAGATCTTGGGTGAATTACTGAAGAGATCAAGTCTGTGAGATAGAAAGAAGGGTCTGTGAAGTTTTTGGAGGTTTGTGGAAGATTAGATAACATGGATATTAAGAATGTAAATAAAAAAGCCTTGAAAAGTGAGTACCAACTATCATTGAGTTGGTAAACAAATCATTTCTTCCTAGATTAGACAAAAGAACCACTATTATAGGCCCTGATCTGTTTCTTATGGAGGCTTTGTCCAAATTTAAGAAAGCCAGTCTTTCTACTATAGTCATTGAACACATGCATATAGTGATGACTGCCAAAAATAGGAAGCATGGTCTGGCATATAGGTTCTGGATTAATAGAATTTTTGCTTATTTCAATGTGGTTTATGAAAAAGAAAAGATTAGATCTGTAAAGCAAATGTTTAACATGACCAATCTGGAAGATAAAGAGTGTATGCATAGGAGGGATGGAGAAAAATCCAAGTCCCTAGTGTCTGAATTGGTGGATGTACAGAAAAGTTTGAAGGAAGATATAGAGACTATCACTATCATGGTTGCTCTAAGGGATACAAAGATTGTTGCATTAAAGGTTACATATGCACAAAGAGGTGAAATTGGAACAAGTTTAGAAAAGGAACTGCGTGCTGATAATGCTGCACTATAGGAAAGGGTGAAGAAGCTAAAGGCCAAGATTGAAGCCTTAACTTCCAAAAATGATAAACAAACTCAGTAGATTCTTAAGACACATGCTGATGAGAGTGAGAGGAGATAATTCTTCTTAGACAATTGTCTAAAGCTTCTTCCTAGAATCCATCTCTACCTGATCCCAATTAATTTTAGTATAATTATTATTTTATTTTGTGGTCATTGTGTTTGAATTATGTTGATACTGGATTATTTGAGATATGAATGCTTTCATTTTGTGCTATCACTTTTTTTATTTATATATAATCTTTCTTGCACCTGGTAGAGTTGCCTCAATAGGCATGAGTTAACATGCATGCTTATCTGTACTTGATTTACTTCTTAACCTCTTTGATGATGCCAAAATAGGGAAATTTTGAGATGTGGCATATTATGATGTTGTGATGGGTGAGATCAGTATTACTGTGATAGTGAATGAAGACAAGAGTTCTTACTCTTACGGGGAATATGATGCTCATAGACAAGGGAAAATAAGGTGTAGGATGCTTAGAGGTATTAGTGATAGGGGGAAATGCATATTAGGAAAGACTTTGTGGCTTGTTGTTGTTGAGTTCTACTGTGTGGATGCTTGAAAATGTCGAATACTTGCATAGGTTTGTCACCATAAAAAAGGGAAAAATTGGTAGGTCCTTAGTTTTGATGATTGACAAACTATATGTTGAGACCTATTTGTTGGAGATTATGTGATGATAAAGTTTCTACCGCTTAGGGAATAGGTTGGGCTCACCTGTCACTATCACAGTCAACTGTCATAGCTAGAAAAAATTACAAGGGTTGGTGAAAAAGTTGTTGCCACCTTTTTGTCTCAACCAATGAAATCCCTCCTAGGTTTTTTTGTGTCATACATATATATTGATAATCTTTTTCAACAAGAAAACCAAGTCTCCATATTTTTACAACTAAAGTATCACTCAAAAATCTTGGATCAAATACTTCTTTTGCAATAGGGAACTGATAGCTCATCAAGTTGTATTTTTTTGTTGTATTTGAGTCATTATATCATGGTATTAAACACTGCCTACTTAGCTAGCTTGATTATTAGTAGGTGTTGTAGTGTAAACCTCTTTTCTCTATAATCATCTAGAGTTAGGTAATTCTCAAACTAGAGTTAGCTGGTGTGTTAGTACAGTAAAGATGTGATTTTCCTTATAATAGAGTTATTACTAGGAGAGATAGGATTAAGAGTTCAATCCTGAAGTTTGAAGTTTGTATTCAAGAAGTTGCTTGGATATAGTAAAGCTTAGAAATCCTGGAGGTAGGTCATGATTTTTATTTCTTGAGCAAGGAGTTTTCACGTAAAACTATTTTGTCTACTATTTACTCTTTCCTTGCACTTTATTATTAAGTTTCTCCTAGTCTTGCTATTTGAGTCTTTCTGGGAACAAGTCCTAAATTAAGGAGTTACCCACTGCTGTTTTTCATCCTCAGAATAATGCCTCAAAAAGTATAGGGGTTTCTGGTCCAAATATAGCTTAGTCCAAAACCTCTCATATCCCTGAACCCCATACCTAGTGTTGCTCACTTTTTGGCCATGAAACTGAGAGCTCAGAAAACTATGAAAGCAGAGCTTATACAGATTGAATCCCCTAAGATAACTACTAAATAAGGCCTTTCAGTTGTATTGTTTAAACTTAAGGATTATAAGGTTAAATTAGTTCAGAGGTGCAGGTTCACATTAATTGGTAAGTCTGATAACACTATGCCTAAGATGGAGGTGATAAGAAAGCAATTTATCTTGTAGGCTGAGTTAAGGGGATGGGTCAAACTTACACATTTAATTCCAGGCACTTGTACATTGATCTAGATAACGAGTATGATCACTCAATTGTTTGGTTAAAGGGTAAAATATATATTAAGGGGCAAATGATGAGGTTTCAGTTGTGGACTTTCATATTTAATCCAGAGGAGGAGACATCGTTGGTACCTGTTTGGGCAGTCTTACCTGAACTGCCTTATCATTTTTATTTCCTAGAGGTGGTGACACCCATGTTATCTCCTATAATAAAGGTTTTGTTCGCTTGACTTGGACACCTATAAGAAGACTAGGGGTAGCTTAACACCCCATATTTTTAGGCTAAAATTCCAATTCGTTCCTATGTGTATAAGCTCAAAACCAATGATTCAATGTGAATTTAATTGTCATGATCATTATCCTAGTGTTAAGAGTGCTTATGAGGTGTAAAATGTTCATAGGAAACATTTAGAGCAAAGTTGAGCTAAGAGCCTTTGATTTGGCTAAATTTTGGTGTTTGATCCTACAAGGGTCAACTTTGAACATGTATAACTTTTTACATATGTGGAATTTTACATCTCAAGACCCACCAAATTATATATAATTGAATTTTCTTCCAATGATACCAATTTCACCTTAATTCGATACCCGAGCAAAAAGTTATGACCATTTTCGTGAGAAACAGTAAGGGTCCGTGATAGCTCTGCGACGCAGACCTTAGGCCTTGCGTTAGCCTCCGTGATGTGGAGGATATGTTTCCTACATCCATAAGTAACATCCCAAGGGCCATTTCAATCATTTATCCTTTCCCTAAAGCACCCAAGTGACGGATTAAAGCCTCAAAAAGGGCATTATTTGCCCATTATCATCAAAATAACTCACATGGAAACCCTTCTTATTTCTCAAGAATAACAAAATCAAGTTTCTTTCCCTAGGAATGCAAGCTTCAATTTTAAGTTTTCTTCAAGGATTCAAGTAATTGAGGTATGAGGGGTATTCATCAATGGGTTCCCTTCACCCATTAAGCCCAAAATCCCTTTTTTTGATTTAAAGTATGAATTTTATCCTATTTATGAAATTATCCATGCAACTTATGAACTCAGTTCATGTATTTCTCAGTAATTTGAATTCAAGCCATGTCAATAAGTGATCCCATGTAAACTAGTTTATCTCATGCTTTAAATTTCAATTACTCATGTTCTATTCAAGTGATTCCATGTCAAATCTTCAAGTTATGAATTAAATCATGTGAATATGTTGTTTTCTCAAGGTTAACTCATTCCCATGTTCAAGTTCATGTATTTCACTCAATTATTGAAATGTCTTATGTCTTGGGTCTTTCAACTATAATTTTATACCTCTATTTTAAGCGTTGTTTATGTATTTTATGATCATTCAATGCTGGAGGGTTATGAACGCCCGATACCTATCTATTTATGCATGTCTTTGTTTTCAAGTTACAATCAAACATGTCGTGATTTTTTATTACTATATTCAGACTACCATGTTTATGTTGAACACTTATCAGTACAGTACCATGTCATGTTAGATCCGTAATAATACTAGTGGCATTCAGTTAGGAGTAGGATTTAGCACCGAGCCAACCTAAGGATAGGACTCACCCTCCAGTTAGGAATAGGTCCTTAGTAGCAGACCCTAAGTTCCAGAACTACGTAGCCAGCGTAGAATTATGAGATTTCACCTGTCAGTTTAGAACTGACACTTTCTTTGGGGTCACCCGCCAGTTTAGGAATGATTCCCTAGTCCTTCGGGACATCAAATTAGTGGATCCACACAGCCATGTGTTAGTACCCGTGGCAAGGTACTGATACCCTTCCAACTGGGATTACAGGTTGGGCCCCAATTAGGTCAGATTGGAGCATGTTGGTTACATGATAGATCCCAAAGTTTCAGTCAGTACTCAATCTATACAAGTTCAGGTTTTCTTGACCAAGTAATCAAATTTTCAGTTACAATTATTTAGATCATTTCAGCATATGCTTTACTTGGTTTTGCATTCTCAGATTACATGTTCATGTTTTTATGTCCTCAGTTCAGTTTTTACAACATGTTCAGCTTTATATGAGATTCGCATAAAGTATTCAAGTTTTACCATTTCCCAACTTACAAAGTTGTTTTTAGCTCATGATTTATAAATCTCACTATGACTTATAGTTTTCATGTATAGTTAAATATATATTTCAACAAATAACGTATGTCCTTAGTTTTAAAGCATTTTTTTTTAAATATTTCCATGATTTAGTGCATGTCTCTATATACTCAGTACATTCCTAAGTACTGACCACATATATCTTTCATAATGTAGGTACCAGATATAGCTCATACACTAGGGCCAAATAACTCTCAGCTTTTAGCCAGCAGGTGGTGAGTTCTCCTATTTTGGAAACTCCAGTCAGTTGTAGTCCATGTGCTATATTGTTATCATTCTTATGTATTGATTTGTGGTAGTTGGAGGCATGTCCCAACCGCCTACAGTCAGTATAGCAGAGGCTTCATATACAGTCAGTCAGAGTCATTACATGTAATTCAAGTTTCTTTCTTCAGTTTTGTCATATTATAAACTTTATCAGTATTATATTTATTTAGACTTTTTCATGATCTTGTTTTCGCTCAGTGCATTTTGTTTTTATACAATTTAAATTAGTTTCTCAGGCAGTACACCAGTTCATGGGTTAGTTTGGGATCACTTGTGGTTCCAAGCACTGTGTTACGACTAGGGAGTAGTCTTAGACTGTAACAGTAGCGTGGTAAGGTTAAGTTACGGATTGACCTTACCAAAATAAGACCTCAGTATGTCTAAATAGGATATGATGATGATGAGCATGGAGAAAAAGGTGGAAACCCATTCAATATGAGGGAGTATCAGATTATTATAGTTATTGTTAACATTAGGGGCATGTTGTTTGAGTCTGTGCTACTAAGCAAAAAGATGAGGCTACTAGAAGAAATATGGAGTTAGATAAAACTGTATAAGAAGACTGTAGTCAGGATAAAAATCACCAGGTAAATCAGGTAAAATAGTCTGTGTCAAAAAATATATCTCAACAACAACAACATATACTCCTTCCTACCTATCCTATTATTGATAAAGGTAAAGCTCCCAATGATGATCAGTGACAAACTCAAAAGAGGTGAGAAAGAAGAAATGCTCAGCCTTATATGTAGAGACATGATCAACCTAGTATTAAGGGGGGTCAGAATAAGATTTTCATACCCGTGTCTCCGGGAAAATAGGTTGGGATTAACGTGAAACATGATGTTATTTATTCTCACCCCATTTCCAATTCTTTAACACCTTTGCAGTAAGATTCTTTTAGTTCTGATGATGTTAGTCCTGATGTTCCAACTATCATTTATAATGCTACTAATGTGTTGACAACCTCATATTCCTAAGACCAGTAATTGATAAGTTCTAATGATATAAGTATTGATTGGGGGATGAGGTAACAACAAATCATTCCACGCAGCAGGTGAAAGGCTCTGTATTGAATATCAATGGTATTGACCAAGGTCAATTTTTCCTCAGCATAATTCTTATTCTCATATCATCACTAAGAGTGTTAGTTATCAGGATAATGGTGGCTCTAATAACCAGGTGGATGAAATTCGTGGTACTCTGTATGAGGGTATTAATCAACCCCCTATACCAGTTTAAGACATCAAATGTAGATCAGTATCATTAATTCTCTTCTTCCAACCTTACTTTTCGGGAGATAGAGAATGAGTATAGGGTGATACATTCTAAAAATGAAATAGAAGACACTGGTAAAGAGGGGCAAGAGAGAGGTGTTATTGATGAATTGATTGATATACTTGACCCTGGTGACCAGGATGAATTTTTTGTTGGTTTCCCAGATTGCTTTCTAGCAAGGCCTCTACCCTAGAGGTTCCTTGAGTAAATTTAAGGGGGGCTTTAAAAAAGTATGTCTAGTATGCTCGTTGTCATAGGCAGACCTTTTAGTAGGTCTCATTCCCAACAGTCATCCCAATGATTAGTCATTTATCTGGAATACTAGGGGTATCTACATGCAAGGTGTCCTGGAAAAACTCCAAAATCTAATTCACATTCATCATTTTCCCTTATTATAATTCCAGAACCTTTTTCAAATAATACTCCTCTTTAGGAGGCTAAAAAGAGGCTCAAGATAGAGCATTCTACTTGTAACCCAAATGGAAAAATTGGGATATTTTGGTCCCTGGATGTTTCTTGTGAAGTTGTTTAAGTTGTTGATCAACAAATTACATGTTCTATCACTTATGTATAGCTTGCTCAATCATATCTTATGACATTTATTTATGCCAGGGTAGAGACGCTTTAAGGAGAACCTTATGGAATACGTTGATTCAATTAGTTTCTATTGGTCTACCTTGGTGCACTATTAGGTATTTTAATGCAATCACTGATGTTGATGAAAAGTTAGGTGGTATTCTTTATGATATGAGGAAAAGCTTTGAATTTTGGGGGGTTATTGAAGCCTGTAGTCTTACTGATTTGGGTTTTCATAGTTCCAAGTTCACCTAGTCCAATCTTAGAGGTATTAACTTTAGGATATAGAAGAGATTAGATAGAGCAATGGTGCTAATGAATGGTTGGGTAAAATACCCCTGAATTTTATCACTCATCTGTTCTCTATTAAATTTGATCATTGCCCTTTATCGGTGGAGATGCAGGAAAGGATAGCTTTTTACACCAAATATTTTAAATTCATGTATTGCTGGGTGGATAACCCTTCATTTCTGAGCACTATGGAGATCTATTGGCAGAAACCATATGCAAGTGAACCTATATGGAGGTTTTATTAGAAGATGAAAAGATTAACATCCATCTTGAGTCATTGGTCTAAAGCAGAATTTGGAGATATCTATTCTAATGTGAAACCTATAAGGAGAAGGTTAAGGTAGTAGACTAGAAGTTGATCTTGAATGGAATAGATGAAAATAGGCAAAAGTTCCATAGGCTGTAAACTGAATATATTGGACACTTAAAAGTGAAAGATGTCGTGTTAAGACAATAGACTCAGTTGCATTGGTTTAAATATAGTGATACCAACTTCAGTTATTTTTATGCTTTAATCAAGAGGAGGAGAAGAATGTTGTTTATACACAAAGTTAGAAATGAGGAGGGTGATTGGATTCAAGGGGACTCTGAGATTATTGTTGTAGCCTGTAAGCACTTTCAGGATATTTTTACAGGAAAATTTGATTCTATTTAGAAAAGGGTGTTATCTTGTATTCCTGAAATTACTCTCAGATGCACAAAATAAATCTCTCCAGGCAATGCCTACTCTTGATGAATTGAAAGCTTTGGTATTTTCTATGAATGCACATTCAGTAGAATGAAAGTTCTTTCAGTCTTGCTAGCACATCATAGGTCATGATCTTCTTCAGGTGGTGGTATCATTCTTTTATGGACAAGCTATGCTCAAATATTTTTCTTACACTTGTTTGGTCCTTCTTCTATAAGTATCTTACCCTAACAAACTAGCTGAATTCAGAATTATTAGTCTAAGTAACTTCACCAATAAAGTCATATCTAAAATGATTTACCTTAGGCTTGCTCCTACTATTCCCACTCTTATCTCACCCAACCAGTCAGGCTTTGTAAGAGGCATGAACATTGCTGAAAACATCATGATTGCTTAGGATATTATCAGTGGCATTAAGAAACCTATTATTGGTGTAAATATGGTTATAAAGTTAGACATGGCCAAGGCTTAAGACAGGGTCTCTTGGTCATTTACTTGTCTAGTTCTTATAAGATTTGGCTTTTGTGAGATTATCATTGATATGATTTGGAGAACCCTGTCTAACAACTGGTACTCTATGATATCTAATGGTACCATATATGGTATTTTCACTCTACAAAGGGTTTAAAGCAAGGTGACCCTTTTTCACCTATATTATTCATTATTGGGTCTAAAGTCTTATCTAGAACTTTGAATAATCTGCATCACTACCCTCAGTATTATGGTTTTCACATAGAATGAAAGGGGACTCACATTAATCATCTCAATTTTTCCGAAGATGTTATTATTTTCACTACTAGAAAAAGGCATACCTTAAGATTGGTCATAAAGACACTAGCTGCATATGAAGAGGTTTCTGGTCAACTTATTAACAAAGGCAGGAGTCATTTCTTATTGCCTGATCAGGCTTTTTTTCCAATGTTACTAGAATTAGAGTTAAAACAGGTTTTCAGCAAAGGCATAGTCCTATTACTTACCTTGGATTCCCAATATATATTGGAAGGCAAAGAATCAGTCATTATTCTAGGTTGGTTTGTAAAGTAGTGTCCAGGATCTGTGGCTGGAAATCTAGATTGCTTGGATATGGAGGTAGAGCAATTCTAGTAAAACATGTGCTTAAATCAATCCCAGTTCATATCCTCTTAGCATGTACTCCCCCTAAAAATATTCTTAAACAACTTCTAAGCTTATTTGCAGACTTTTTTGGGGCGTGGAAAGACAATAAGAAGAAGTTCTGCTGGGCCTCTTTGATAAACTTATATTTTCCTTATGCAGAAGGTGGAATTGAGATTAGGCATATTTCTGAAGTTTATACTGTTATCCAACTCAAATAGTGGTGGGTGTTCAGAACCAAGGATACTCGATGGGAATTTCTTAAAAGCTAAATATTGTCCGAGTTAATCATGTGGCCAAAAAATAAAATAATGGTCACTTCTTGGTATGCTGAGAGGCATATTCTATGGTTTAAATCTGGCACTTGTTACTTCTGATGGGATAATTGGTCAGGTATGGGGCCTCTATGTAATCTCAGAACTGATAGTGTGATATCAAATAATATTAAAGTTTCATTCTTATTAACTGATGGGACTTAGGATGCTCAAACATTGGCCGCAACAGTCCTATCTCACCTGTTACAACTTGTTCTGAAAGTCTTCTTTCAATTTCAAGATGGTATTCCTGACCAACCAATTAAAAACTGAATAGAAGTGGTGAATTCACTTACTCCTTCGTTTGGGCTTGATAAGAGATCACAAAGTAGCAACTATGGTTGATACTTGCACTTTGCATAGGCATGTACCTTTTAAATGCTCATTCCTTGTGTAGAGAGCTTTTAGAAGGAAATTGCCTAAAAATGAAAGGCTCAGTACCTTTGGCATTACTTCTACTATTTATGGGTGTTGTTATAACCCTGGTTCTGATACTATTCTTCATACCTTTGTAGCTGGGAACTTTGCTAATAGAATCTGTCTAAATTTCTCTTCTTGTTTGGGTATTGTTCAGAACACAACCTCGCTTAAGAACTTGTTACTGAAATGGTGGAAGTTGAAGTTTGTTAATACTGCTCATAAACTGGTTACTCAAGCCCTTTCCATTATTATATGTTGGAATTTATGGAAGAAAATGTGTGTTGTTAAATATAGGGGAAAGAAATCTCATCCAGTTAGGGTGAATTTCTTGATTTACAAGGATATTTCTCACCTCTTATGTACTGCATTCCCTTATATTTGTTGGCCTGCTGGATGGAACAAGCTGATCTCCTTTGTTGAGTAATGTAGTCAAAAAACAAAGGTAATCCCTGTTTATTGGTCTAAACCACCAGTCAATGTGGTTAAACTGAATTCTGATGGAAGTGCCCTTTCTAATCCAGGGAAGATAGAGGCAGGGGTGTCATTAGGTATTACAATGTTGATCTCATTTATGTATATGCTACTCCGTTAGGCCATGGATCTAATAATCAAGCAGAAGTAGAGGCTGTTGTATGGGGTCTATATTGGCGTCTGGATACAACAACAACAACAAACCCAGTGTATTCCCACTTAGTGGGGTCTGGGGGGGGTAAGATGTACGCAGTCCATACCTCTACCTCTGATGAAGTAGAAAGGCTGTTTCCGAAAGACCCCCGGCTCAAGGCACAAGATATCACACAAACACATAGTAAAGCACAGAAGCAGATGACATAACATAAATACGGCACCCATAAGGAATATAAAACAGAGGAAAGCAGAGGAAAGCACACTGATTCATAATAAGCATGGAACACTGAATACGGAATCATAACGGGAATAAAAAATAAAAAATAAAAAAAAACCCCACCAAGTAATTCCCTACACTAGCGACCCAATCTGGCCCTACTCTTCTGCCGTAATTCGCGTCTTCCAGACCTTCCTATCTAGGGTCATGTCCTCGGTGAGCTGTAACTGTTCCATGTCCCGCCTAATCACCTCACCCCAGTACTTCTTCGGCCTACCCCTACCCCGCCTAAAACCATCCAACGCTATCCTCTCACACCTACGGACCGGGGCATCCATGCCCCTCCTCTTCACGTGTCCGAACCATCTCAATCGTGCTTCCCGCATCTTACACTCCACTGAAGTCACACCAACCTTCTCCCGGATAGTCTCATTCCGAACTCTATCCCCTCGAGTCAGTCCACACATCCAGCGCAACATCCGCATTTCTGCCACCTTCATTTTTTGGATGTGGGAGTTCTTAACTGGCCAACACTCCGCTCCATACAGCAAGGCCGGACGGACTACCACCCTATAGAATTTGCCTTTAAGCTTGGGCGGCACCTTCTTATCACACAGCACCCCCGACGCGAGTTTCCACTTCATCCATCCCCCCCCAATATGGTGCGAGACATCCTCGTCAATCTCACCGTTACTCTGGATCACGGACCCGAGATACTTGAACTTATCCCTTTTACATACCTCCTGTGCTTCCAGCTTCACTACTACCTCGTCCTCCCGCCTCACGTCATTAAACTTACATTCCACATACTCTGTCTTACTTCTGCTCACCCTGAACCCTTTAGACTCAAGAGTTTGCCTCCACATCTCTAATTTGTCATTTACACCCCCTCGAGTCTCATCTATCAGAACTACATCGTCTGCAAAGAGCATACACCACGGCACCTCCCCTTGAATACGCCGCGTCAACACATCCATTACTAACGCAAACAAAAAGGGACTAAGAGTAGATCCCTGATGCAATCCTGTCCGGACAGTGAAATGCTCTGAGTCTCCTCCCGCCGTCCTCACCTGGGTTTTTGCTCCCTCATACATATCCTTAATTACTCTGATATATGCCTGCGGTACTCCCCTCACCTCCAAGCATCTCCAAAGCACCTCCCTGGGGACTTTGTCGTAAGCCTTTTCCAGGTCGATAAACACCATGTGCAGATCCTTCTTCCTTTCCCTATACTGCTCCGCCAACCTCCGTACCAGGTGGATTGCCTCCGTCGTCGAGCGGCCGGGCATAAATCCGAACTGGTTTTCCGAGATAGACACTATCCGTCTCAGCCTCACCTCGACCATTCTCTCCCAGATCTTCATAGAGTGGCTCAATAACTTAATCCCCCTATAGTTATTACAACTCTGAATGTCCCCCTTATTCTTATAGAGAGGGATCATGGTACTCCACCTCCACGCCTCGGGCATCTTTGCCGTCCTGAAAATTTCATTAAACAATCCAGTCAACCACCTTACACCAGCCTCTCCAACGAACTTCCAAAACTCCACCGGTATCTCATCCGGCCCCGTCGCCCTACCCCTACGCATCCTGCGGACTGCCTGTCTAACCTCTTTTACCTTAAAACGTCTACAATAGCTAAAATCCCGACACTCCTCTGAGTGCTCCAGTTCCCCTAACACAATAGCTCTGTCCCCCTCGTCATTCAAGAGCCTATGAAAGTACGACTGCCATCTCTTCTTTATGTGGCCGTCCTCCACCAATAGGTTATCCTGGAGGTTGACTCTGAACTTCTTGTTAGATGGATCAGAGCTCAAGTTCTACCTCTCTGGCATCTACAATCTTCAGTTGATTCATTACGCATGATCATATATCAATTCCAACTCTTGATTTGTAGATATATATACAGGGAAGCCAATTTTGTAGCAGATTCATTGTCTAAGATCGGTCATAAGTCAAGTTATCTCCAGCACTATTTCCATTGTAGTCAGCTTCCACCAGAAGTAACAGACTACTTTAAGCTGGACAAGATGGGCATGCCAAGCTTTAGAAGAAGGAAACTGTGAAAACTTAAAGAACCCCCTTAGAGCTTCTGAAGATCTCATTGGTGTTGTTGTTTTGGTGGTACAGAGTCTTGAGCATCAGCGTGCTTGGAAAATGACATTTTAATTTCTGTTTCACAATTTTCGTACTAATTTTTTACTTACATGTGCTAGTTTTTTGTTACATACTCATGTACCACTTAGTGGAGGACAATTATATGCCCCATTCTATGTACAGATTCTTTGTTCTGATTAATGATAAAGGCTCGAGGGTGATGCTCAGCTCCTAAAATTTAGAGAAAAAAAAAAGATCCTTAGTGGATCAATATTCATGATAAATTGTATGATGGCGAAAAATATTAGTAAAATAATGAGTTCGTTGGTGAAATTCATGTCTCAATATAGAGATTATTGTTATGCCTTTTGAGAAGCTTATAAATTTTTGTCTTGTTAAATCATGTAGGTGGATTTATGAATTTGACAAGTAATCAATACTCTACAGAAAATTAGTCAATGAACTAAATTATTCAGTAAAGCAATTTATTGATTAGGAGTAAGTGTTTAACGAGAAATTTTGAAATAAATAAAGAAGAGTCTAATTATGAATTTTCAATGAAATTAATAATTTGTTATTTTATTATAAAAAGAGTAGTTCAATCTTAGTCTGAATTATTATTTGGAAAATTTTTATTTATATATAAAAAAGTAAATATTTTGCAATAAAAATAATCAATGTTTTGTTTATTACTTAAAATGGCCATTATTACTTAAAATGACCATTACGCCATTTCTTCCCTTTTTTTTCCAGTGGTAATCTTAAAAGAAAAACGTTTTTGTTGCTGCTTTTTTTGTAATTAAAAAGAAAAACTTTTTTGCTTTTCTTTAATAAACTTTTTCCGTGCTAACTCTTTCATGTATCAGTATTGCATAATTGGTGGATAAACATGTCCATATGATGTAGAAATAGTTATGTAGTATATATGTTAAATATCGATATTGTATAAATAGTGCACAAACATATATCAACATTGTATAAATAGCATATAAACGTTTATCGATATTATATAAGTGTATAAACATGTATTGATATTGTATAAATAGCGTATAAACATGTATCAATATTCTATAAATAATATATATAAGTGTATTGATGATCCACAAATAGGTATGTAATGTATTGACATTATATGAATGGTGTATAATCGTGTATCGATATTATATAAAAAATGTATCAATGTTTATTTCACTATCATGCGTTCTCACCTTAATAAATAAAGAAAAATTTTCATTTATGTACAAAAAGTAAATAATTTATAACAAAAATAACTAAAATTTTGTTTATTACTTAAAATAACCCTTATTACTTAAAATGGTCATTAGGCCATTTTCTTTCCCTTTTTAGTGGTAATCTTAAAAGGAAAACGTTTATGTTGCTTTATTTTTGTTGCATTTTTTAAATTAAAAAGTAAAACTTTTTTTGCTTTTTTTTAAAATAAAAATTTTTTCATGCTACTTTTTTTTTTTTCATGTATCAATATTGTATAAATGGTGGATAAACATGTATATATAATGTAGAATAGTTATATTGTATATATGTAATACTAGTTACATTTGGCCCATGCTGAGCCCGGGCCCAAACTACATTAATATTCATATTTGTAAAGTTTTTTTATTTGTTACTCTACTTTTTATTTGTTTTTGTATAATATTACATTAGTTAAAAGTAGTTCAATAATTTCTCAATTTTTAGAATACTAAATTACATATTCATTTTATTTTTTTGTCCAACTTTCTTTAGTTCATTTCATTTTAGAAAGAATGTCTTTTTTCTTTCTTGGGAACTGTTTAAGACTATAAGATAAAAATATATTTTAATTTTTCCTACATATCTTTAGTTTAAAATCACAAAATTTAAAAATATTGTGTAAGACCCCGTAAAAATCGAATGTCAAATTCAGCTCGTAAAGCTCCATGAGAGATTCCAACACTTAGAAAAATTTTTTTGCTAAGTGTTCAAGTTTAACACTTACTCTCATTTTAGACCTCCTAACTTCGGGGATTTATTTGATGACCTTCCCGGCCTCCGTTTTTAGATTTTCAAGTTGCGTTAAGATGGGGAAAGTTCCTAGTACGTATTGGACACATTTCGGGTGTATTTTGGGTGTATTTCAGTGGCTAACTCACTGGTTTGAAATGCTCTCGCATTCCCGGCACATTTCAGGTCAAAAATTTCAGTCAACTTCAAACTATCATAACTTCTTGCATATAATGAACTGTGAGAGCTGCTATATATCAATAGAAATATCTTTGAGTCTTCTTTCCAATATAATTGGTTTCATCCAATTTGAACATTGGAGTAAAAAGTTATGATCAATTTACTTCAGCCTATCAGCCTGAAAACAACAGAGGACAACTGCGTCTTTCTCTCTTTCTCCAGGGGTATTTTAGTATTTTCTACCTCTATATATATACACACAAACACGAGATTCAATGTAATTTAGTAACATATGCTTGATTTCTCTCAAAATTCATCAAGAACAAGAAGAGGGTTTGCAATTGTGGATTTAATGTCAAGAAATTCTCTCCGTCAATCTTCGTAAAATGAAGAACTAAGGTATGCATAGTGTTCATCCATGGAGCTCAAGAATCAAGTTTTAAGTTATGTATCATGAATATTTTGTGGTGGGATGATTATGTTCATGTTGATGATGTTAAATTGAGTTTTTAATTCCATGAGTTATCTCAAGAATCATGAAAACTAATTTATTTTGTAATATTATTCATATGAACTTTATGTTGAGTTCTTAAAATTGCAAGTTGGACGTTGATGATCATGTTGTTGGTGTTGAATGATTCCCAAGTTGAGATCTTTATGTGAAATCATGAAACTATGTTGAAATATAAGTTGAAGTCCATGAATTTGATGATTTATACTTTGTGAAAATTTTATGACTTTACCTATGCCTAAGTTGTGCATGAAAGGTGTTTGATTAAATGTTTAAGAGAAACAAGAAACATGTAGTATGGATTAATATGGCCTAAAAGGTGAATTCATGCCATTGACCTCATGCTTGAATGGCTTACATGCTATCGTTGTACAATGAATATGTAGTTGGAATGTCATGATGTTAGAGTATGAAATTATGATCTTGATTTTATACATTCCTACCATGAACAAGATTACGTTAACCATGTACTTCATGAAATCCCCAACTTATTTTATTATGAAGGGTTGTTATTGATCATGTATTCAAGAATGTCAAGAAGTGTCAGTTTCCTTCTATCGAGTTCTGGGGGTACTTGTACCCGAAAAATATAGTTGTGTGCCTAGAGCCATGTCATGTTTTCACGATACTCTCATTCAAGCAATGTTCAGTAGACTTCAGTCAGTCTCATGACTCAGAAAAAATCATGTAAAGGCAGTATCAGTTCTATTTTACTCAATTCTCAGTAATCTACGTAATCTCAGTAATATTCCATCAGTCTATGGAATTTAGTAAATCTCAGTATCAGTACAAATTAGTTCAGTATTCAGTTCAGACATCAGTAAACTCAGTTAGCTAACAGAACTCAGTAGCATTTAGTCAGTTAACAGAATTCAGTAGTGTTTTGCTAGTCATCGAAACTCAACAAACTCAGTCCACGTTCAGTTCAGTTAAATAGAACAATTAGTAACAGTTCAGTTAATTCTAGTATGAAATAGGAAATCAGTTCAGTATAATTAGTTCAGTGTCATTCAGTTGGGAGTAGGATTCAGCATCGAGCGAACCCAATGATGGGAACTCACTTTCCAGTAGAGGGCGTGATTCTTAGAAGCAGTCCTTGTATTCCAGAACTATGTAGCCAGCATAGGTTGAGACATCAATACCTGTCAGTTGAGGGTAGATGAGGTGGCTTAACTTGTCAGATAAGGGTTCCCACCATTCTCATTAGATTACCTGCTAGATGAGGGTCTCTCACATCTTGTCCTTACTAGTGGCGCGGTATTAACACCCTTCCAATCAGGGCAGAGATTGGACCCCAGCTTAGCTATTATAGCGTATTTGGGGCATGTAGGTTAGATAACTACTTCCCACAGTTTCAGTATCAGTCTTAGTAAAAAAACTCAGATAGTTCTTCAGGATATCAGGACTGTCAGATACAGTCAACTCAGATACAGCATGGAACTCAGCTAGTTCCATCAAATTTAGGACTATCAGATACAGTCACTCATGCTATCAGTTATCAAAACTCATGTTATCAGATATATTAATTATCAGAATTTAGTTATCATTCATGATATGTTATCAGTATTCATACTCAGTAGTCATATTATCATGACTATCAAAAACAATCATTCCTTTATCAGTAATATAGTATCAGTCTCCCAGTATTCAGTAATACAGTATTAGTTCCTCACTTATTAGTGAATTATATATTAATATCAGTAAACTCAGTCATTTAGTATCTCAATATCAGTAAAATCAGTCATTCAGTATCTCAGCATCAGTAAACTCATGTTGTCAGTATTCAGACTCAATAGTCAGTATCACCACGAGTTTAGTTGCAGTTACCTATGTATGTATGTATTCTCACGTTCATATCAGTCAGCATTGTTCATGCATATAAAACCCTTTGCATTTAGCCTACCTCACTCATATACTCAGTACATTCAGTCGTACTGACGCATTCGCACTATGGTGTTTTATTTAACGCCATAGGTACAGAGGCACGAGTTTCAAAACAGCACTAGCATTGCAGATTTTAGCAATCAGTGCTCCTCTTCATTCGAGGACAATATTATTATTACTTTATTATAGTATTTCAGATTAGTTTTTCAGTTGATAAAGTTAGTTGGAGACATATTCCTTTAACTCCTTATTCTGTTCAGTTAGAGGCTTTCGGACTAGATGTCAGATTAGATTTTCAGACTTCAGTATTTATGTTTCTTTTTAGTGTTGTTATACCATGTTTTTCAGATATGTATTAGTATTGAATCTTATGGTCTTACAGTTTATGTTTTCGTATATTTTATGAGATATTTTGCAGTTTACAGGTACAGATATCAGTCATGGGTTAGATTATGGTCCTTTGGGGTCATGAGCACCGTGTAGCATTTCGGTTCAGAAAATTGGGGTGTTACAAACTTAGTATCAGAGCCTAAGGTTCAACAGTGTCCTAGGAAGTCTGAAAGCTGCATCAAGTAGAGTCTTGTACATGGGCGTGTTGTGAACCACACTTATGTGTAGGAGGCTATGAGATGTTTTAGGAATAGTTTTCCTTCTTTCATATCTCAAGATCGTGCTATAGCAAGTTTCTCTAAGAAACTCATGTAGATTCACATCAAGCTCCCCTTATGTCAACCTTAACTTACTTTCAAGGTAACAGAAACAGTGAAGCTCAAGTCCTAAAGATAAGGATTTCTCATGCAGTCCTTAGAGACAGTTATGGGATTTGCCACATGCTTAGACAATATCCCCTAAGTTTAGTCATGTTCCAAAGTTGTACAGATTTCATTTATGATCATGAGAACTCCTTTGTAAACTCAAATCCAATTTTTGATATGCCGTTAGATCTCTTCTCAGAATCCTATAATAGTATAGACCTAGAAGTTTAAGCATGGACCCAAGAGTTTAGCAGTAGATAAGTTGGGCTAGTATTATCTAGTCCGATTAGATTATGTATTCATTGGGACAGTTGTACCAAGGTAAATCAGGAGGCTTGAACAGTGTAAGCTAGAATTTAAGTTTATTTACTTAAAATTAAGCATGAAGGTGTAGAAGTGATATTAGTAGTATATGAGGAAACAGAAGCAGCTGATGTGTTTAGTAGGATGGTCAGGTGTCGAATAGAGTATAAGTATGTGATGATAGATCAAGTGGCCAAGTCAGACTCTCAGATTCCATTAGTAATGCCAGTATGTATAGAAAAGCAGTAAAGAAAGACGATTCCCAACCCATCCTCTTCTCAATACAAATATTTGTACTTCAGCTATCACAAAATCCAACCAGGTCTTATATATTAACTCTATGGTCATGAACCACGATCATGCACTTTTCTATAAAACATGTACGGTTTTAGTTCCCAGTATAAAGGATCTCAGTTTATCCCGCAGTGTGAATCAATTCCATGAACACGACTTATGTTCACACGTTTTCCATAGAATCATGTCCGATTTCAGTTCCCAGCATAGGGAGTCAGATCTAAATCACTCAATGTCACGAATCATGTCTTATGAATACAAAAAAACTCGAATCTTGGGTCATGCAACTCATAACTCATGTACACATATCATGCTTTACAGTATACTCAGCTTTCATGACCATGCTATGCCCCTACATATCATATAAATTCATACCACGTCATGTATATCCTCAGTTCAAACCTTTTTGGTAAATCCATGCTCAACTACCTCATGTTAGTCAGTCAGTCCCTTCTCGTATGCATAATACTCTATGGTCTCAGTCCAGCTATTCAGACTAAGTACAATTTAGTCTTGCATACGCAGTATTCAGTTACCAGTTATTCAGTTAATCAGATAAGTTAGTATATTTATACACTCATAATCAGCATCATGTATCCCACCTATTAAGTCACAATTCTGTTCGTAAGTGCCTTGTACACCTCCTTAGTTTTCCTTAGTATCTCAGCTAAGTCAGTATTCTTCAAGGGACCTAGAGTCCCAAGGGGGAGATACCCTATATCCCCCGACCTTATGTGATTTAAACATGCCACTTTTTTTTCTCTAGATGAATCCAGCTGGAGGAAGGGTTACTTATAAACTGACCCTCTAGCTCCAAATTTTAGTCGTAATCTATGTTCTTAATAGCTCAGTTTATCCCATGATACTCTATCCATGTCATGCATTACAAACTCAGTTCAACTCATGTATCATATTCCAGACTCAGTTATGTTCTCATGTTTTCGCTCATGCATATTAAGTGATTAATCTCAGACTCATCGGTATTTTCAGTTCAACGTAACGGTCTTCCTTGAGCTTACTCATTCTCATGTTCATATTTCAGTACCAAACTTGGTACCATTACTATTGCATGTTCAGTCGTATGTTCATGAGTCAATTTAATCATGTATCCACGCATCAGATACGTGTGGTCAGCTTATAAATACTTTCAGTCATTCATTCACGTATCACGTCAGTCATATAATCATGCATCAGATATGCATGGACTCAGCTTATCAGTTATGCATCAGATATGCATTCTCATTTTGAGAAACTTAGTTCATCAGAACACTCAGTCCTTCATTCATAAATCAGTTATGCATGCATTAGATATGCAGGTTCAGTATAATATATTCAGCTTGTCAGTCATGTCAGCCATGAAATTATATTCAGTCGTTCATGCTCAGTACTCACATCAGTTGTCTTTTCTTCTCTCTCAGTCAGTCTCATTCAAGGACGAATGTTTCCAAGGGGGAGATATTGTAAGACCCCGTAAAAATCGCATGTCAAATTCATCTCGTAAAGCTCTATGAGAGATTCCAACACTTAAAAAAAACTTTTTGCTAAGTGTTCAAGTTCAACACTTACTCTCATTTTAGACCTCCTAACTTCGAGGATTTATTTGATGACCTTTCTGACCTCCGTTTTTAGATTTTCAAGTTGTGTTGCAATGGGGAAAGTCCCTAGTACGTATTGGACACATTCCGGGTGCATTTTGGGTGCATTTCAGTGGCTAACTCACTGGTTTGAAATGCTCCCGCATTTCGGGCGCATTTTAGGTTAAAAATTTCAATCAACTTCAAACTATCATAACTTCCTGTATATAATGAACTATGAGAGATTCTATATATCGATAGAAAGATCTTTGAGTCTTCTTTACAATGAAATTAGTTTCATCCAATTTGAACATTAGAGTAAAAATTTATGATCAATTTACTTCAGTCTATCAGCCTGAAAATAACAGAGGACAACTACGTTTTTCTCTCTTTCTCCAGGGGTATTTTAGTCTTTCCCACCTCTATATATATATACACAAACACAATATTCAGCATAATTTAGCAACATATGCTTGATTTCTCTCAAAATTCATCAAGAACAAGAAGAGGGTTTGCAATTGGGGATTTAATTTCAAGAAATTCTTTCCGTTGATCTTCGTAAAATGAAGAACTAAGGTATGCATAGTGTTCATCCATGGATTCCTTTCATCCATGGAGCTCAAGAATCAAGTTTTAAGTTATGTATCATGAATATTTTATGGTGGGATGATTATGTTCATGTTGATGATGTTAAATTGAGTTTTTAATTCTAGGAGTTATCTCAAGAATCATGAAAACTAATTTATTTTGTAATATTATTCATATGAACTTTATGTTGAGTTCTTGAAATTTCAAGTTGGACGTTGATGATCATGTTATTGGTGTTGAATGATTCCCAAGTTGGGATATTTAGGTGAAATCATGAAACTTTGTTGAAATATAAGTTGAAGTCCATGAATTTGGTGATTTATACTTTGTGAAAATTTTATGATTTCACCTATGCCTAAGTTATGCATGAAAGGTGTTTGATTAAATGTTTAAGAGAAACAAGAAACATGCAGTATGGATTAATATGGCCTAAAAGATGAATTCATGCCATTGACCTCATGCTTGAATGGCTTACATACTATTATTGTACAATGAATATGTTGTTGGAATGTCATGATGTTAGAGAATGAAATTATAATCTTGATTATATCCATTCCTACCATGAACAAGATTACGTTAACCATGTACTTCATGAAATCTCCAACTTATTTTATTATGAATGGTTGATATTAATCATGTATTCAAGAATGTCAAGAAGTGTCAGTTTCCTTCTATCGACTCCTGGGGGTACTTGTATCCGAAAAATATAGTTGTGTGCCTAGAGCCATGTCATATTTTCATGATACTCTCAGTCAAGCCATGTTCAGTAGACTTCAGTCAGTCTCATAACTCAGGAAAACTCATGTAAAGGCAGTATCAGTTCAGTTTTACTCAGTACTCAGTAATCTACGTAATCTCAGTAATATTCCGTCAGTCTATGGAATTCAGTAAATCTCAATATCAATACAATTTAGTTCAGTATTCGGTTCAGACATCAGTAAACTCAGTCAGCTAACAGAACTCAGTAGCATTTAGTCAGTAAACAGAATTCAGTAGTGTTTTGCTAGTCATCAGAACTTAATAAACTCAGTCCATGTTCAATTCAGTTAAACAGAACAATCAGTAACAGTTCAGTTAATTCTAGTATGAACTAGGAAATTAGTTCAGTATAATTAGTTCAGTGTCATTCAGTTGGGAGTAGGATTCAGCACTGAGCGAACCCAAGGATGGGAACTCACCTGCCAGTAAAGGGTGTGATTCTTAGAAGCAGTCCTTGCGTTCCAAAACTATGTAGACAGCATAGGTTGAGACATCAATACCTGTCAGTTGAGGGTAGATGAGGTGCCTTAACCTGTCAGATAAGGGTTCCCACCGTTCTCATTAGAGTACCTGCTAGATGAGGGTCACTCACAGCTTGTCCTTACCAGTAGTGCGGTATTGACACCCTTTTAATCAGGGCAGAGATTGGACCCCAACTTCGCTATTATAGCGTATTTGGGGCATGTCGGTTAGATAACTACTTCCCACAGTTTCAGTATCAGTCTCAGTAAAAGAACTCAAATAGTTCTTCAGGATATCAGGACAATCAGATACAGTCAACTCAGATATAGTACGGAACTCGGCTAGTTCCATCAGATTTAGGACTACTAGATACAGTCATTCATACTATTAGTTATCAGAACTCATGTTGTCAGATATATCAGTTATCATAATTTAGTTATCATTCATGATATGTTATCAGTAAATATATGTCATCAGTATTCATACTCAGTAGTCATGTTATCACGAGCTCAGTTTCAGGACTGTTATATACGGTCAATCAAATTAGTTCTTCATAATTAGAACTATCAGAAATAATCATTCCTTTATCAGTAATATAGTATCAGTCTCCCAGTATTCAGTAATACAGTATCAGTTCCTCACTTATTAGTGAATTACATATCAATATCAGTAAACTCAGTCATTCAGTATCTCAATATCAGTAAACTCAGTCATTCAGTATCTCAGCATCATTAAACTCATGTTGTCAGTATTCAAACTCAATAGTCAGTATCACTACGAGTTTAGTTGCAGTTACGTATATATGTATGTATTCTCACGTTCATATCAGTCAGCATTGTTCATGCATATAAAATTCTTTGCATTTAGCCTACCTCACTCGTATACTCAGTACATTTAGTCATACTAACGTATTTGCGCTATGGTATTTTATTTGACGCCATAGGTACAGAGGCACGAGTTTCAGAGCAGCAGTAGCATTGCAGATTTCAACAGTCAGTGCTCCTCTTCATTCGAGGACAATATTATTATTACTTTATTACAGTATTTCAGATTATTTTTTCAGTTCATGGATTTAGTTGGAGACATGTTCTTTCAACTCATTATCCTATTCAGTTAGAGGCTTTCGGACTAGATGTCAGATTAGATGTTCAGACTTCAGTATTTATGTTTCTTTTTGGTATTGTTATACCATGTTTTTTAGATATGTATCAGTATTGAACCTTATGGCCTTATAGTTCATGTTTTCGAATATTTTATGAGATATTATGCATTTTACAGGTACAGATATTAGTCATGGGTTAGCTTGTGGTCCTTCGGGGTCATGAGCACCGTGTAGCATTTCGGTTCAGAAAATTGGGGCGTTACATATTGGTTCCTTTTTAAAATTTCGTGCTAAGTCAAAATCAGACATATAAATTGAAATAGAGAGTGTTCAAGTTTTTTGTAAGTTAAAGAAAAACTTTTTCAAACAAATGCATGCATTAAACTCTTTTCCTTTTTATTTTACTGAAATTTTTGAATGAAAGTCTTTAACGATTTAAATTGAGTTTTGCCTTATGTTGAATTAACTTTATTATTTTTTTCTCAATTAAATTTATATTGGCTAACATATTTTTTAATAAAAAAAGTAGTGTATTTAAATAATATAAAAAATATCTGATGTTATAAGCTATTGTATGATCACGTCAATAAAGTTAATATTATAAATAAATATAGTATTTAAATTAAATTATTTATAAATCTAATTCAACAAAATACTTTGTAGATGTTCCTTCAATTGATGAAAGCTTATGGTTATTAAAGTTTCAATTAGGGGTAAAAAGACAAAATAAAGTTCCTTGTGGGTATTAAAAATTAGGTATTCTCTCTTATTATTATTATTTACACATAAAAGAACACTACGAAATTTTAAATTTAATTTTTAATCTGATGAAAAAATAGATCTTTTGTGGTGTCACTATTACTTTTTTTTTATAACTCATCATTTGTATAACATTTAAAAGCCCATATAATTAATCAACTTTACCAAAATGTTTAAGAATTTACAAAGTCATTAAACCTTCATTTAGGGATAAAATAGACAAAAAAGATCATGTGAGGACTACCAAAGTTGGAGATCCTCCCATATATATAGTAGTAAAAATAAATAACATAATATGATTTGAATTTTAAAGTATGTAAAATAT
Source organism: Capsicum annuum (assembly GCF_002878395.1). Lineage (NCBI taxonomy): Eukaryota > Viridiplantae > Streptophyta > Magnoliopsida > Solanales > Solanaceae > Capsicum > Capsicum annuum. The sequence goes on from NC_061117.1 coordinate 42,572,750, forward strand.
TTACAACTCGGTGAAGATCAAATAATATACTTTTGTCATACCATTACCTGTTTATTTTTAGAAAAAGATATTTGCCTAATCTTTGAAGTCAAATTGAATTAGATTAATTTAATATTTTAAATTAAAATTCAGATTTTCAAAAACCGTATGAAAAAATACTATAAATATCAATTCTCCCATTAATACAGTGAAAATAATTTTAAAATATTAATTAAATTTATGTGATTTGATCTCAAAAAGTGAAATATAATAGTAAATATTTCGGGATTAAGAAGCAAAAAAGATAATCAAACAGAGTACAAAAAGATTCATGAAAAGTTATTACATATATCAATCACAAAAGCATATATAGAAATTACTTTTTTTTTTTAAAGAGAAAAAACTTTCAGAAATAACTTGCATTTATGCAAAAATAGGCATGCATAGCTACAATTTCATAAATTATAATTCGTAACTCGTGTATTTATTATAATTAAATCATGTCAAAGATTGTTTATCAAATTAAGAAAATAAAGAATTAAAATAAAGAAACCTTTTAAAATGATAAGGTAAAAGAACTTTTAAAAAGTAAATTTGACTTTAAAAGATAAAATCATGACCTAAAAGTAATTAATGAAAAAATTAAAATTAAGTAGGAAACCTGACATAAAAGTAATTAATTAAAAAAATTAAAATTAAGTTGAATACTTTTGTGAGGACTGCCAATGTCCTTGGATTGCTCTTATATATTATAGTAATATCAATATTGTATACATAGTGTACAAACGTGTATCAACATTGTATAAATAGTGTATAAAAGTTTATCAATGTAGTATGAATAGTATATAAACATGTATAAATATTGTATAAAAGTTATGCAAAGTATTGATATTGTATAAATGGTGTATAAATGTGTATCGATATTGTATTAGTATATAGATGTGTATCGATGTTGCATAAATGGGTATGTAATGTACGCATTATATGAATGATGTATAATCATGTATCGGTATTATATAAATAATTAAGTGATATATCAATATCAATATTTATTTCACTATCTTGTGTTTTCACCTTAATAAATAAAAGTATAAAAAAAAAAATTATAAACAACATAATATTCATTTTTTCACAAATAAAGTGAAACAATTAGAAAAAGAATTTAAAAAAAAAATTAAAACAATGAACTTTCTTTGAAAAATAGAACAGTAAAAAATAATTAAAAACACATCAATAGGGGCTTGGAGAGAGGAACTTTTATCAAATAATATAAATAGTTTGTTATTAACTAATAAAAAATAAAGAAGAAGAATGGAGAAAAGAGAGAGTAATTCTTTATTTTTCATAAGAAATTCTTTTTGATGTAAGAGATAATACAATGAACAAACCCCTCTATTTATAGGAAAAAATACTCATAGTTTCTCTTTAAAAGATAGATACATTAAATCCTAAAAAATATCAACTAGATCTTGATAGATCTTATCTATATTCTTGATAAACATTCACTATAATGTAAATACATTTATAACACTCCCCTTTGAAAGTCTAATTGATAGATAATATGCCGTATTAAAACCTTACTAGAAAAAAACAGTTGTAAAAAAATCTACTGAAGGAAAAAGCGTACACATCTCTAACAATACGCATTTCGTCTGCCTCATTAAAAACCTTACAAGAAAAATCCAGTGGGACAAAACCTTGAAAGAAAAAAAAAGTACAACACGTATTTGCTCCCTCTGACGAGAACATTGATGAACTTTGCATCCTGATCTTGTGCACTACCTTCTTGAAAGTTGCAGTTGGAAGAGACTTGGTGAATAAATCAGTCACATTGCCACTTGAAGAAATCTGTTGCACGTTAATTCACCATTATTTTTGTAGCTCATGTGTATAGAAAAATTTTGGTAAAATATGCTTCGTTCTATCTCCTTTTATGCATCCTCCCTTAAGTTGTGCTATCCATGTTACATTATCTTTATATAAAAATCATGGGTACTTTCACATTTCAAACCATATTTTTTTTCAAATAAGATGTATCATGAACCTCAACCACACATATTCTCGACTTGCTTCATGAATTGCTGTTATCTTAGCATGGTTCAATGAAGCGACTACGATAGACTGCTTTGTATATATCAAAGATATGGTAGTACTACCACATATGAATAAATAGCCTATTTGAGACCGAGCTCTATGCGGGTCAGATAAGTACCTAACATCAGCATGACCAATAAGATCGGGACTACAATCGTTAGAATAATATAAGCCCATATCGATAGTCTCTTTAGGTACCATGTATGTGTTTGATCTCATTTCGATGTCTCCTAGCAGGAGCAAAACTATATCTTGCTAACAAATTAACCGAAAAGGCTATAGGTCTTGTAGTATTTGCAAAATACATGAGTGCAACAATTGCATTAAGATATGTTACTTCATAACTAATTCAAATTAGTATATTTCTCATTTCAGTAAATAATCTATTGCTTTTGAAAACTCTCCTAGAGTTCCAATGATTTCAAGCTCTAAGCTTATACAGTATAAGGAATATAAATAAGTTTTTCAAGAACTTTTATATTCTTCAAAAGTTTTGAATCCTTAAACAGTTTTGATATAAATTTGTCAAGCGACAATATTCAGCATATCATGTGCAACATTTTCAAGTGTTTATACTACAAATCAAATAAGTTTTACGCCTACCAAGATGTATTCTTTCATGTCACTTGATAAATATTTCTATGTCAGCATGCTTAAATAAACGTAGAATTCATATCTTCATAATCTTTTACTATGTTGCATCAATATTATATCAAAGATATTGATGATATATCATTTCGTATCAGTTCACAATGTGACATAACATTTTGAGATCTCATCACTTCATTATCTTCAGGTATCTAAACCTCCCATAAGGTTTCATGAAGTATTATGTCGTAGGCTCTTCAAGAACACATTGCCATCTTATTATGATTGTTTGCTCCTTACTTGTCACGACTCGAGCCGAGGTCCTAACCGCGATGGATATTTCGAACCATCAAGGTCCGAGACACCCCTATAACTCTCCAACCTACTAGTGATATTGTCTGCTCGAGGCCCAGGCCCACACGGCTTTATGAAGTATTATGTCGTAGGCTCTTTAAGAGCACATTGCCTTCTTATTATGATTTTTTTCTCCTTATTTTTCATGATCCGAGCCGAGGCCCTGGCCGCGATGGATATCTCAAACCATCAAGGTCCGAGACACTCGTGTAACTCCCCAATCCACTAGTGATATTGTCCGCTCTGAGCCCAGACTCACACGACTTTAAAATGCGTCACTAGGGAGTAAGACTTTCTTACTTATATACCCAACATCTCTCATGTGTTTTGCCGATGTGGGACTTCTTCCTAAGTTGGGGTGTTACATACACCCCTCCTTATGGACTCAGTATCCTCGCTGAGGCTTGCCCCACCAAATGGTATTTGCCTACACTCAGGAATGAGATTTTCCCCGCCTTACTGGGATTTGCCTACACTCAGTTTGAACTCTGATCCACATCGACAAGGAAGACACAGGAGCGACTCTGATACCATTCTTTCACGACCCGAGTCGAGGCCCTAGCCGTGACAGACATCCCGAACCATTAAGACCCGAGACACCCTTGTAACTCCCCAACCCACTAATGATATTATCCACTCTGGGCCCAGGTGCGCACGACGTTAAAATGCATCACTAGGGAGTAAGGCTTTCTTACTTATATACCCAGCATCTCTTCTATATTTTGCCGATGTGGGGCTCCTTTTTAATTTGGGGTGTTACATTATTATTTTTAAGGATTATTTCATTTGAAACCAATTGGTCTACCACGCTTCATGCATGCATAGACTTTGTTCGTTAGCGACATAAAATAGGAGCACTTGCAACTTAAATAAGAGATGCTTTAGACATTTGACTTGAATTATCTTTTGAATGAGGATCTGGTGATAATTCCTAACATATTTCATAGCTGCTGATAATCTTCTCCTTATGTTAGGAAACTAACATACATCTCAATTTACTTTAGTGAATCCATATTTTTGCATTATGGTATATTCATTAATCATATACCGCACATCAAAATTATTAGATGGCCAACGTGTGGTTCCTGACTCAAAACCAACTTTGAGGGGGAATTAATCATAATTTATTGGTTTGATGTAGACAAATACTTTTGTATATATCATATTTCAAACCAAAATATGAAGCTTTGTTTTCATTATCAATGATTTAGTTATTTATCGAAGGCATTCAATACCAAATCAGCATTATCAAGATGAATTGTCTTGATTCCACAATCTGAAAATTATGCTCTTAACTTAATTTATATTGAACAAGTAACTTTATGAATGTCAAACTGCAGATTAACAATAAATGTACAAGTGATCATCTTATATCGATGCATCTTAATAGATCACATGGCTGGTGAGCGGGCCCATATTCACCGTTTATACTTTTCAGATTTTGAGGGATCAAATCCCAACATTAGTTGGTCCAACAAACTTATCATGAGAACAAGCAACATTAAAAGTTCATGAAAAAAATTTTATTTCTTCAATATTTATTTAATACTCACTATGCATATCTTTGGGATGTCACAATCGTTTATGTCAATTTATGAAATTTTATATTAGTAAACACCAAGTTTACCATGGCTTGTACTTTTTTTAGTAAATTTCAGATTTACTATTACATGAATAAATTTCAGAGTTACTACTTCAGAAGTAGATTTCAAAATAATTTTTTCAATTATTCTACCTCTTTCGGAGGTGAGTTGTGATACAATCAAATATCACATTCACCTTAGGGAATGAATTTGTACTTATAACAATTAAAATTCTCATTTTCCTAAAATAAAATATAATTGTGCCTTAAACCTATCAAATTTTGATAGCTTATAACCTCTTTCATGATATTGCTACTTCAGGAGCACATCGAGGTGTACATATAATTTAGAGAATTTTTCTCTTAACATATCTTTCAGAGTATATCATATATTGCTACCACAATCACTTCATGAATGGAGCAAATTGTCATCTTTCACATATATTGCTACCACATTTACTTCAAAAATGAAGAAAATTCAATGGGTGACTTTCACCAAATACACATTATTTTGCCTTAGCCATCATAATATCATCCATATGATGCATTGGGATTCAAACTCAACACCTTATCCATATAAAGGCATATTAGGCATAAATCGATGGGACTTGAATCCAACATCTCATCATCATGATGCATCACAACTTAAACCCGATGTCTTACCCTCAACTATTGGCATAAAAGGCCATAGCTAATAGGACTCAGCCCCAAGCCTTTTGAAAATCATGTGCTCGTTAGTGTGTGGACTAAGTAAGTTTCCAGAAAAGTTGTTGCATTCAATATATTTCTTGTGGGCCTTTCTATCATGTGAAAGCATAATTTAGATAACTTAAATATTGCAAAGTATATATTAATAATTGACAAAAATAAGTATGAATGTCGTGTATCCAGAAAGGTTTTATATAATTCCTTGTCATGGAAAAACTCAAATTCTTGACATGTATAATATATGTAAATCTACTAGATTGACTTGAGATAATATTAATAAATTTACGTACCCTTATTCTTAATTTGTTAAAGATGAAAAAAGAATACTATGCTAAAGGAACATCACTCCTTCTGCCCACAATTCATTAAGACTTATCGTGAAAGTTGATGCTTTAGAGTAAGGAAATTCTCCCTTTCCAAACCGTACGATTTTGGTTAAGGTATAGTGTAGGTAAAGTCTTGTGCTAATAACGTGTTATGAACTAATAAAGAATAAAGAAGAACAACAGAGAGAAGAGACAATAATAATTTATTTTTCATAAGGAATTCTTTTTGATGTGAGAGATTAAGAATACAATGAACAAATCCCTCTATTTATTGAGAAAAATACTCCTAATTTCTCTCTAAAAAATAGATACTTCAAATCCGGATAGATATCAACTAGATCTTAATAAATCTTATCTAGATAGACATTCACTATAATGTAAATATATTTATAACATAGTTTATGTTTTAAAAAATTATTGAGTGATAAATTACTAAGGAAGATTTTCATATTCTAAAAATTCCATAAGGAATATAGTAGTTCAGTTAAAGACATAAATATTCCATTGGGACATCACATGCACCGAAGGTGCAAGTAGGGGTGGTCGTTCGATATTCGGTTCGATATTTTTAAAGTTTGAGTTTGGTAATTCGATAATCGGTATTTGAACATAGATTCCACATACCATACTTATAAACATCGGTTCAACAATTAGGTAATCGATAAATTAAACTTCGGTTCGGTTCGATTTTTGGTAATACCATATGAAAGTTAGAGATGTGCAAATGTAAGTTTAAACATCAAAGATTATATTTAATAAAAACCTAATCCTTTTGTTGCTTTTTACGAATATATTACAAAGGTCCAAGAGATTCTTTGGAATGACTAATACTACTGTCTATTGGGTTGGTTAGACATATCGTTCTATCTATCTATCTATCTATCTATCTATCTATCTATATATATATAATTCGATATTCGGTGAATACCGAATACCAAACGGTATTAATATCTTATACCAAATCCAATCTTGAATACCGAAATATTGAAATCTTACTTCCAAATATCATACCAAATACTGAATTACCGAATACCAATTTTTTCGGTTCGGTTCGGTAATTCAATTTTCGGTATTTTATACCCAGCCTTAGGTGCAAGTACTACGATCGACTGACCATTTTGAGTTAATATGTTGATTAAATGGCTATTTTTTGTAATAAAGACATAAGTTAGATTTTTTTTTATGTAAATAATTTAATTCAATGAATATTTTGTATAATTTTTTCTTATTTTATGCTCCGAGGGTGCAAGTACTATGACCGACTGACCATTTTGAGTTAATATGTTGATTAAATGGCTACTTTTTGTAATAAAAAAATAAGTAGATAATTTTTTATGTAAATAATTTAACTCAATGAGCATTTTGTATAATTTTTTTAATTATTTTAATGATAAGTATCCATAATTATTAGTTCTATGCTTACTGCAGTACACATAAAATTGATTGGAACTCACAAATTTTATTTCTTGGAGGAGAAAAAATTAAATTTTTATTTAGGTTTCAACTGAAAATTGTGGCTGTACAATTTTTTCGCGGAGTATTTGTCCGCACAAATATTGAAAGTGTTCAATTATTAATGTGAGATAACGGTAGAAGATAGCAGAACTAAAGACCGACTTGGCACTTCCTAGAGGAAATATGTTCCACGTGTTGAGAAGTATTTCTTAAATTATGTTCTAACATGATTTAATGTTATCTACTACTCCCTCCGTTTTGTATTAGTTGACCTTTATGAACTTCATACACCTATTAAGAAAATATTAATTATGGATTTATTTTATCAAATTAACCTTATTAATTATGCTTTAAAAATATAAATTTAAGTAAATACACTTTGTTTAACATTTTATGTTAAGGATAGTATTGGAAGAACATAATTAAATCCTCTTGATTTAATCAAAGTGACAACTAAATTGAAATAAATATTTTTAGAAAGGGGGTCAACTAAAACAAAACAGAGGAAGTATTTATGTAAGTAGAAATACTAAAATACTTTTGTTGTGCATATTTTTAGGGACGGTTCAAGTATATTGGTGGTCTAAGATGAAAATTATTGTTATGCATATTTAATATTTTCCAACATTAGTGATGAATCTAATCCCGTTGAAGATCGTCGGAGTAAGCCTGTTACATATTAAATTGCAAAAACAATGAAATCATTCTATATCTAATGATATGAATATAAAAAGATTTAAACCAATTGTTTTCCGTTGGTAAGTTATCCTCGGTTAATGACGGGGAAGTCTCATAGCGCAAAGGCATAATGCAAAGATATATTCCCTTGTCTCGTTTTATTTGTTTTTCATACGTTAAAACTTTATTAGAGGTGTATTTTAAAAAATTAACTTTATTAATGCTTGAAATTTTAAATTTAACTACTTTTACATTATGTAGTTACTAGTATCGTGATGTGCGGAAGTTGTTTTTTAAAAAAATATTCATTAAATAATGTTAGCTTATTCACTGTGAAATAATAAAATTAACCAATTTTTATTATATCACATTAACATATTAAAATTAATTATGAAATGTTAAAAATAATTGTTAATAGTGAAATTTTCACTAATACTAAATAATTAATCACAATATTTTAGATGTTTTCATATAAAGACCAAATGTTAAATAATTATTAATTTTATTGTTGGACTTTCACCTTTACATTCCTCACCTTCATTTCAAATTTCAATTTTTATCTATCAATTCAACTTAAGTAACTACACTTTTTCAAAAGGGTTTAATTTTTAATTTCATTTCAAACACTAAAAATATCAATTCAACTTAAGTAACTACACTTTTTCAAAAGGGTTTAATTTTTAATTTCATTTCAAACACTAAAAATACTTAATTATGTCAATTCAAAAATTTCTAATTTCAAATTTTAAATTCCACCACCCTAAATTCAAAAACCTAAGCGTATACAATTTATTATTAATTTTTAAAATTTTCAGACAAAATTAAATTCATCATAATGTTGTCATTGTTTGATGTTAGCATTATATCTTTAAGTATTTTATTTATACGTATTATTATATCTTCTAAATTAAAATCTTACATACAACTCTCAAGATCATCTATCCCCAAATTTTTACCCAATCCACCCCCCACCCGCACCCACCCACTCCCTCACCCCTAAACAATTTTATTTTTTTAAAAAAAAAAAGAAAAAAAAAACTTTTTTTCCTTACACCATCCACCCCTTACCCCACTTCTAACCCTCTGTTATAAGATGAGATAAAATTCTGTGTGTTTTCTATTGAATAGGATAACTGAATATATAAATGGTTGTTTATAACAATATGCAAAAGAATAGGGAAATATAGCTAACGTATAACACTAACCCATGTATCCTAAAATATAGCTAATTGAACTTATCTATCCTACTTTATCTCTAACACCCCCCCCCCCCCCCTCAAGCTAAGATTCTTAGCTTGCCTTTGAGGAATTGTAACCGACTGGTGGACAAGGGCTTAGTAAATATATCTATCAATTGATCAATAGAGGATATGAACTGCACTGATATATGACCAGCCTTGACTTGTTCTCTGACGAAGTGAAAATCAACTTCAACATGCTTCGTTCGAGCCTTAAAACATGGATTAACTACTAGATATGAAGCTCCAATATTGTCACACTAGATGATCGTGGGGTGATGGATTAGCTGTTTAAGCTCTTGAAGAAGAGAATGGAGCTAAATTATGTTTGTCTTGGTATTGGCAACAGATCGATATTCGACCTCGGTTGATGATCGAGCAACTGTTGGTTGCTTCTTGGCTGACCAAGATATTAGATTCCGTCCCACATACACAGCAAAACCTCCGGTGAATCTCCTATCAGTTTGGTTGCCCGCCCAATCATCATCAATAAAGGCCTGAAGTTGGGAGCTGGTTGAGGGAGTAATAAACAATCCTTGATGCAGGTGGCTTTAACATACCGAAGAACACGTTTGCAGGCGGTCCAGTGAGTGGTTGTTGGTGCAGATAAAAATTGGCATAATTTGTTCACAACAAATGCCAAGTCAGGACGAGTGAGACAAGCATATTGTAATGCCCCTATGATTCTCCTGTAAAGCTTGGGATCAACCAGCGGCTCGCCTTCATTGTAATACCCTGCATGTTTCTAAGCTAGGAAGTGAATAAGTATTCCTACGAATGAAATCTCATATCCTGTGATTTATACTTGACTACATGACTTACAATGAATATTCTAGTGATAGGATATCTTATGATGCATTAAGCATGTTCATATGAGTCACTTAAGGTAATACAAGCTAAGAGTTTTTAAATCCATCAAGTTTTAATGTTCGATTTTGCAAGGGTCATCTTTGAATGAGTATATCTCAATTTTAATATGGTATTTTGGATGATTTATACCCACCAAATTGTAGAGAATCGAATTAGCTTTTCAACGATACCAATTTCGCCTTAATCCAATACCCGAGCGAAAAGTTATGCTCATTTTTGTGAGAGACAGTAAGCATAGGCGATTGGTTAGGCGCCGCCCAACCCAAGCATAGGCGATCACTTGGGCGCCGCCTAAGTCAATTCCAGGTGCCAAAAACACTCCGTTTTGAGTTGTTTTAAGGGTAATTAAGTTTTTAAACAATCCGTACACGTCCCTAAACTTAACCTTACAAAATATATAGCTTCTAAACATATTACAACCCTATTATCATCTCAATGCTCATCATCCAAGAGCACTAAAAGAGAAAACCAACTAAGGTTGCATATTAAGCTTGAAGATCCAATTTCAAGGAAATTCCTCCATCAATCATCAAGAATCTTTCCTTCTAAGGTATACGTGAGTTGATTTATGGATCCCTTTCATCCATAAAGCTCAAAAACCCTCTTTTTCATCATAAAGTATGATTTCTATATTGTTGGATGTTGATGATCATGTTGTTGATATTGGGTGATTCTCAAGATGGAATCTTTATATGTTATGAATTCATGATATCATATGAGTTGGAAACATGTAAATTTGGTTGTTCATGATGTATAATTTGATGATTTCACCTATGCTTAAGATGTGCATGTAAGGTGTTTGATAAAATGCCTAAGAAACTAGAAACCATGCAATATAGCTAAATTGTGACTAAGTGAAGGATTCATGATATGCCCTTACGTTCCAATGACTTCTATGTTGATAATGTGCCTTGTAAATGTTGGTGGAATACTCATGAACTATTCTTATGAGATGATGCTATGTTTACTTGCAAATCCTACTTATGAACAAGATGTATGATAACCATGCAATCCACATGAACTTCCATGCTATTGGTATGTGTTGCCAATATGATTATGCAATGAACATGATATTAAGATTGTGCAAGTACTTCTATGTGATATGAAATCCTTTCCATGCAATACATTGTTGATAACCATGCTTAGTATGAGATCCCTACTTATGATATTATAAATTATGGACTCTACTCTTATGATCAAGTCAGTCATGTGTGTTAGTTTCCTTCCATCAAGTACTGGGGGTACTTGTACCCGAAAACTATAGCCGTGTGCCTAGATCCATGTCATGTTTCACGATATCCAAACTCAAGCTATGATTCCATAGACTTCAGTCAGTCATGTGACTCAGGAAAACCTCATGATATTAGTCAGTTGTCAGATATCAGTAACATTCTGCCAGTCAATGAAATTCAGTAAGATTAAGTTATGCACAGTCAATTATTCATGTCCAGTCCCTCCAGATAGGAGTAGAGGTTAGCACCGAGTGAACCCAAGGATGGGAACTCACCCGCCAGTTTAGGGTGTGATTCTTAGCAGTCATCCTTATGTTCCAGAACTACGTAGCCAGAGTAGGTTGAGACATCTTAACCCATCAGATTAAGGTTGATGAGGTGGCTTAACCCGTCAGCTTAGGGTTCCCACCGTTCTCATTGAGTACCCGCCAGATAAGGGTCACTCACAGGCTGTCCTTACCCATGGCACGTATTGACACCCCTCCAATCGGGGCAGAAATTGGACCTCAGCTTAGCCATAACTGCATATATGGGGCATATCTGTTAAACACTACTTCCCACAGTTTTAGTATCAGCCTCAGTAAAAGAACTCAGGGCGTTCTTCAGATTTCAGTATATACAGGACTGTCAGATACAGCCGTCCATGTTATCAATTTCAGTATCAATCATGACAATTATCAGTAAACCATGTATTAGCTTACAGGTTATGCTATTACGTATTCACGGTCCCAATTTCTATATATGTGTGTTTGCACTCCCACGTTCATATTAGTTAGTCAGTGTTGTTCATGCATGAAACCCTTTATGTTCAGCCTGCCTTCCTCGTATACTCAGTACTCTAGTTGTACTGACGCATTTGCGCTATGGTGTTTTCTTTTCATGTTACACTATAGGTTTTGAGACACGAGCTCCAGCCCAGCAGTAGCGGTAGAATTCCAGTCGCAGAGACACAGTGAGTCCTCATTGATTCGAGGACAATATGATTTAATTCATTTATTTATTTCTTCAGTTCAGTTTTATAGAGTTAGTTGGACTTATGTTCCTTCAACTCCTTATTCAGATAGTTTAGAGGCTTTCAGATTTATGTTAAGATTGAGTTGTTTTGGGTATTTTCACCCACATGATTGTATTCAATTAAACCTTATGGCCTTACAGTTCCATGTATTCCGCATTATTATATCATTATTTGCAGTATATAGGTACAGATATCAGTCATGGGTAAGCTTGTAGTCCCTCAGGGTCATGAGCACCGTGTAGCATTCCGGTTCAGCAAATCGGGGTGCTACAAACTTGGTATCAGAGCCTAAGGTTCAATAGAGTCCTAGGAAGTCTAAAAGACGTATCTAGTAGAGTCTTGTATATGGGTGTGTTGCGCGCCACATTTATGTGCGGGAGGCTATAAGATATTTTAGGAATAGTCCCCTTTCTTCATTATTCATGTCATGCTAGTGAGCATAATCACAAGTTAAACTCTTAGTCTAATCCATTATTCTCTTATTCCAAACCATGGCCCTAAAGAGAAGAAACCAGCCAGCGCCTCAGCCCGAAGATCCTTTGGGCGAACATGTTTCCCATGCGGAGTTTAGAGCCGTATTTACCACACTTTCTCAGTCCATGGCTGCACAGAATAAATGGCCACCAGTCATTTCGGCCAATCCAGTGGCCAATCCTAAAGCGTCTAGGGTTCGGGACTTCACCCGGATGAACCCTCTATCTTTCCATGGGTCTAAGTCTGATGAGGACCCTCAGGAGTTCATTGACCAAGTCTAGAAGGTCATTGGCATCATGGGTGTTACTTCTACTGAGAGTGCTGAGTTAGCCTCCTACCAGTTACAGGATGTTGCTCATGATTGGTACAAATAGTGAAAGTCTGAGAGGTTAGATAATACAGACCCTATCGAGTGGGAGGAATTTGTCACAGCCTTCTTAGACAGATTCTTTCCCCAAGAGCTGAGGAAAGCCAAAGTTCTTGAGTTCATCAACCTCAGGTAGGGGAATATGATGGTTAGGGAGTATTCTCTCAGATTTACTCAGCTAGCCTGGTATGCTCCTAATGTGGTTGCAGACAATAAAGCTAAGATGAGCAAGTTCGTGTCAGAGGTCAACACTAGCATGGTAAATAAGTGTAGTTCTGCGATGCTGATCGGTGATATGACCTTAGCCAGACTCATGACCCATGCCCAGCAAGTAGAAGAGCAGAAGTTTAAGACTAGGGAGAGGCAGAATAAGAGAGCAAGGTCAGGTAATTTCAACTTTGCTCACCCCAAGTCAGATGGAGGAAATCGTTCACAATTTCGCTCCAAGTCAGCCGTTCCAGCTCCTTTCTCTACCAGCGCTCTAGTGCCAAAGTTCAGAGATGGCAATAGAGACAAAGCGCCAGGCTCTAAATCTCAGGGCAGTGTTAGCAGTGCCCGAACGAATCCCCTTTGTCAGACTTGTGGTTAGAACCACAAGGACATTTGCAGAGCCGGTAGTGATGTCTGTTTTAGTTGTGGCAAGTCAGGCCATAGGATTAGGGAGTGTCTGTAGTCAAGTCTTCAAGGTCAGCAAAATTATTCTACAACGCAGTCCAGTCGCCTAAACCAGAAGGATGCCATTTCCAGTGCTACCAATGGGAAACGCCCAAACAGACTCTATGCTCTTCAGTCCCGACAGGATCAGGAAAATTCTCCTAATGTCGTTACTGGTACGTTACAGATTTTCCATATTCATGTTTATGCTTTGCTAGACCCAGGTGCATCTTTGTCTTTTGTTACTCCATACATAGCAGGCGATTTTGAAATCAGTCCTGAAGTTCTAGCAGAGCCCTTCTCAGTCTCTACCCCAGTGGGTAAGACCATCATAGCCCGGCGGGTATACAGGAACTGCCCGGTTATAATATCTCAGAAATCCACGTCAGCAGATTTAGTAGAGTTAGAGATGACTGATTTTGATATCATTCTCGGCATAGATTGGCTTTATTTCTAATATGCCACAGTCGACTGCAGAAATAGAATAGTTCAGTTTCAGTTCCCGAATGAGCCCGTCCTAGAGTGGAAGAGTAGTATTTCAGCATTCAGGGGTCAACTTATTTCCTACCTTCGGGCAAGAAAAATGATTTCTAAAGGGTGTGTGTATTATCTTGTGCATGTTAAAGATTTTAGTTCTGAATATCCCAGCCTCAAAATAGTCCCTGATGTTAATGAAAACTCAAATGTCTTTCCCGAAGATTTTCCAGGCATTCCTGTCAAAAGGGAAATAGACTTTAGCATAGACCTTCTTTCGGATACTCAACCTATTTCTATTCCACCATACAGAATAGCACTAGCAGAACTCAAGGAACTGAAAGATCAGTTGAAGGATCTCTTAGATAAGGGATTCATCAGACCCAGCGTTTCCCCATGGAGTGCGCCAGTATTATTCATGCACAAGAAAGATGGTTCTCTCAGGATATGTATTGATTACCCTCAACTCAACAAGGTCACAATCAAGAACAGATATTCTCTTCCCAGGATTGATGATCTATTCAACCAACTTCAGGGTACCAGTTACTTCTCTAAGATAGACCTCAGATCAGGCTATCATCAGCTTAGAGTTAGAGAATGTGACATTCTGAAGATAGCTTTTTGTACTCGGTATGGTCACTTCAAATTTTTAGTCATGTCATTTGGTCTTACCAATGCCCCTACAGCTTTTATAGATTTGATGAACTATGTGTTTAAGCAGTACTTGGACATGCTTGTTATAGTCTTCATAGATGATATTCTGGTCTATTCTCGCACAGAGCGTGATCATGCAGACCATCTCAGGATTGTTCTTCAGACTCTCAAGGATCACCAGTTATTCTCTAAGTTCAGCAAGTGCGAATTTTAGCTAAGATCAGTAGCATTCCTTGGCTATATTATTTCCGGTGATGCAATTAGAGTAGATCCTCAGAAAACCGAGGTAGTAAAAAACTGGCCTAGACCCGTATATCCGTCAGATATTAGGATTTTTTTAGGTTTGGCTGGCTATTACAGACGGTTTGTTGAGGGATTTTCTTCTATTGCATCTCCCATGTCCAGATTGACTCAGAAGAAGATTAAGTTTCAGTGGTCAGATTCATGCGAGAAGAGCTTTTGAGAGTTGTAAACTCAACTCACCTCCGTTCCAGCTCTAGCTATTCCAGATGGTTCAGATGGTTTTGTAGTCTATTATGATGCATCCAGAGTGGGTTTAGGTTGTGTCCTCATGCAGCATGGTAAGGTCATAGCCTACACCTCCAGACAATTAAAGCCACATGAGAAGAATTATCCTACTTATGATCTTGAGTTAGCAGCGGTAGTTTTTGCCTTGAAGATTTGGAGGCATTATCTCTATAGAGTTCATGTAGATGTCTTCACATACCATAAAAGCCTCCAGTATGTCTTTTCCCAGAAATATCTCAATCTTCGCCAGAGAAGGTGGTTAGAGCTCTTGAAGGATTACGACATGAGTGTTCTTTATCATCCGGGCAAGGCCAATGTTATGGCCGACGCTCTCAGTCGACTGTCCATGGGTAGTATTTCTCACGTTGAGGATAGTAAGAAAAAGATGGCTCAGGAGATCCATCAGCTTCCCAAACTAGGCGTTCGCTTAGTCGATTCTTCTGAGGGTGGTGTATATGTTCATAATAGTTCATTGTCATCTCTAGTTTCCGAGGTGAAAGAGAAACAAGACAGGGATCCTAGCCTTGTCAAGCTCAAAGAGTTAGTTCAGAATTAGAAAGTTAAAGTTTTCTCCTAAGGGGGAGATGGTGTTCTTCATTGTCAGGGTCGTCTATATATTCCAGGTGTAGATGAATTGAGGCAGCGAATTTTTGTAGAAGTACATGGTGCACGATACTCTATTCATCCAGGGGCCACTAAGATGTACTGCAACATGTGGAAGATCTATTGGTGGAGTGGGATGAAGAGAGATGTTACAGAGTTTGTGGCTAAGTGCTCTACATGTCAGCAGGTTAAGATAGAGCATCAGAAACCTAGTGGTTCCACGCCAGAGTTCACCATTCCTACTTGGAAGTGGGAAGAAGTTAACATGGACTTCGTGATGGGTTTGCCTAGAACTCGTCATCAGCATGATTCAGTCTGGGTCATTATAGATAGAATGACTAAGTCAACTCATTTCCTTCCTGTTCGTACTTATTATTTTGCCGAGGATTATGCCAAACTCTATATTAGGGAGTTAGTTAGGTTACATGGTGTTCCACTATCTATAATCTCAGACAGAGGTACCCAGTTCACTTCTCACTTTTGGAAAGCGTTCCAAAAGGGTCTTAGTACCCAAGTACATCTCAGCACAGCATTTCATCCTCAGACAGATGGTCAAGTAGAGAGGACCATTCAGACTCTTGAAGATATGCTAAGGGCTTGTACAATTGACTTCAGGGAAGTTGGGACGACCACTTTCCTTTGATTGAGTTTGCATACAATAATAGCTATCATTCTAGTATTCAGATGGCTCCATTCGAAGCTCTTTATGGTAGGAGATGTAGATCTCTGATTGGTTGGTTCGAAGTTAGTGAGGCCTCAATCATAGGTCCTGACTTAGTATTCAACGCCTTAGAGAAAGTTCAATTAATTAGAGAGAGACTCTGGGCTGCTCAGAGCCGATAAAAGTCTAATACAGATGTTCGTAGAAAGGATCTCAAGTTTGAGGTCAATGACTATGTCTATCTTAAGATATCTCCCATGAAAGAAGTGAAGAGGTTCGGGAAGAAAGGGAAACTCAGTCTCTGATATGTCGGTCCCTTCATAATTCTTTGTCGCTTCGGCAAGGTGGCTTATGAGCTTGAGTTTCCCTCAGATCTAGCCTTAGTCCATCCAGTCTTCCATGTCTCCTTGCTAAAGAAGTTCATAGGTGACCCAGCAGTTGTTGTCCCTATTTAGAGCATCGACATTCAGAACAGCCTCTCCTATGAAGAGATTCCAATCATAATCATAGATTATCAGACTCGTAGATTGAGGAATAAAGAATTCCCTCTAGTCTAGGTTCTTTGACGAAATCAGTCTCATGAAGGAGTTACTTGGGAAGCAGAAGCAAATATGAGTACCAAGTATCCTCACCTCTTCCCCGCCATTTCAGATCAAGCTCAAGGTAACAGTTCTCCTTAATCTTATTCAGTTTCATGTTCATGTTTCCAGTATAAACTTGGTACCTATTAACCATTTCATACTCAGTCATGCATTTATGTGTCAGTTGTCCGTGCATCAGATATGCACGAGTTTAATATATTTAGCATGTCAGTCATGAGATCAAGTTTTAGATCTTCATGTTCAGTTCAGGTTCTATTGTCTTGTATCCCTTCTCAGTAAATTCTCATTCGAGGACGAATGTTCCCAAGGGGGAGATATTGTAATACCCCACATGTTTCTAAGCTAGGAAGTGAATAAGTATTCCCTAAGAATGAAATCTCATATCCTGTGATTCATACTTGAGTACATGACTTACAATGAATATTCTAGTGATAGGATAGCTTATGATGCATTAAGCATGTTCATATGAGTCACTTAAGGTAATACAAGCTAAGAGTTTTTGAATCCATCAAGTTTTAATGTTCGATTTTGCAAGGGTCATCTTTGAATGAGCATAACTCAATATTAATATGGCATTTTGTTTGATTTAGACCCACCAAATTGTAGAGAATCGAATTATCTTTCCAACGATACCAATTTCGCCTTAATCCAATACATGAGCAAAAATTTATGCCCATTTTCGTGAGAGACAGTAAGCATAGGTGATTGGTTAGGCGCCGCCCAACCCAAGCATAGGTGATTGGTTAGGCGCCGCTCAACCCAAGCATAGGCGATCACTTGGACGCCGCCTAAGTTAATTCCAGGTGCCAAAAACACTCCGTTTTGAGTTGTTTTAAGGGTAATTAAGTCTTTAAACACTCCTTACACATTCCTAAACTTAACCCTACAAAATATATAGCTTCTAAACATATTACAACCCTATTATCATCTCAATGCTCATCATCCAAGAGCACTAAAAAAGAAAAACAACTAGGGTTGCATATTAAGCTTGAACATCCAATTTCAAGAAAATTCCTCTGTCAATCATCAAGAATCTTTCCTTCTAAGGTATGTGTGAGTTAATTTATGGATCCCTTTCATCCATAAAGCTCAAAAACCCTCTTTTTCATCATAAAGTATGATTTCTATATTGTTGGCTGTTGATGATCATGTTGTTGATATTGGGTGATTCCCAAGATGGAATCTTTATATGTTTTTATGAATTCATGATATCATATGAGTTGGAAACATGTAAATTTGGTTGTTCATGATGTATAATTTGATGATTTCACCTATACTTAAGATGTGCATGTAAGGTGTTTGATAAAATGCCTAAGAAACTAGAAACCATGCAATATAGCTAAATTGTGACTAAGTGAAGGATTCATGATATGCCCTTACGTTTCAATGACTTCTATGTTGATAATGTGCCTTGTAAATGTTGTTGGAATACTCATGAACTATTCTTATGAGATGATGCTATGTTTACTTGCAAATCCTACTTATGAACAAGATGTATGATAACCATGCAATCCACATGAACTTCCATGCTATTGGTATGTGTTGCCAATATGATTATGTAATGAACATGATATTAAGATTGTGCAAGTACTTCCATGTGATATGAAATCCTTTCCATGCAATACATTGTTGATAACTATGCTTAGTATGAGATCCCTACTTATGATATTATAAATTATGGACTCTACTCTTATGATCAAGTCAGTCATGTGTGTCAGTTTCCTTCCATCGAGTTCTGGGGGTACTTGTACCCGAAAACTATAGCTGTGTGCCTAGATCTATGTCATATTTCACGATATCCGAACTCAAGCTATGATTCCATAGACTTCAGTCAGTCATTTGACTCAGGAAAACCTCATGATATTAGTCAGTTGGCAGATATCAGTAACATTCTGCCAGTTAACGGAATTCAGTAAGATTAAGTTATGCACAGTCAGTTATTCATGTCCAGTCCCTCCAGATGGGAGTAGAGGTTAGCACCGAAAGAACCCAAGGATGGGAACTCACCCGCCAGCTCAGGATGTGATTCTTAGTAGTCATCCTTGTGTTCCAGAACTACGTAGCCAGTGTAGGTTAAGACATCTTAACTCGTAAGATTAGGGTTGATGAGGTGGCTTAACCCGTTAGTTTAGGTTTCCCACCATTCTCATTGAGTACTCGCCAGATAAGGGTCACTCAAAGGCTGTCCTTACCCGTGGCACGGTATTGGTACCCCTCCAGTCGGGGAAGATATTGGACCCCAGCTTAGCCATAACAGCACACATGGGGCATGTCAGTTAAACACTACTTCCCACAGTTTTAGTATCAGTCTCAGTAAAAGAACTCAGGGCGTTCTTCAGATTTCAGTATATACAGGACTGTCAGATACAGTCATCCATGTTATTAGTTTCAGTATCAGTCATGACAATTATCAGTAAACCATGTATTAGCTTACAGGTCATGCTATCACGTATTCATGGTCCCAGTTTCTATATATGTGTGTTTGCACTCTCACGTTCATATTAGTCAGTCAGTGTTGTTCATGTATGAAACCCTTTATGTTTAGCCTACCT
The DNA here is from genome assembly GCF_002878395.1 of Capsicum annuum. Classification (NCBI taxonomy): domain Eukaryota; kingdom Viridiplantae; phylum Streptophyta; class Magnoliopsida; order Solanales; family Solanaceae; genus Capsicum; species Capsicum annuum. The sequence goes on from NC_061117.1 coordinate 42,592,438, forward strand.
TCCTCGTATACTTAGTACTCCAGTTGTACTGACGCATTTGCGCTATGGTGCTTTCTTTTCATGTTACACCATAGGTTCCGAGACACGAGCTCTAACCCAGCAGTAGCGTTAGCATTCCAGTCGTAGAGACACAGTGATTCCTCATTGATTCGAGGACAATATGATTTAATTTATTTATTTCTTCAGTTCAGTTTTACGGAGTTAGTTGGAGACATGTTCCTTCAACTCCTTATTCAGATAGTTTAGAGGCTTTCAGATTTACGTTCAAATTGAGTTGTTTTGGGTATTTTCACCCACATGATTGTATTCAGTTGAACCTTATGGCCTTACAATTTCATGTATTTCGCATTATTATATCGCGATTTGCAGTATACAGGTACAGATATCAGTCATGGATTAGATTATGGTCCCTCGAGGTCATGAGCACCGTGTAGCATTCCAATTCAGCGAATCGGGGTGTTACATTCATGAAGTTGCAGATTGCATGTGGTAGCCATAGGAGACTTGACAGATGTGGCATGTTCTATGTGAGTAGTGGTTAATGTCGATGATGCTGTAGAGGTGGAATTTGAATGTTGAGAAGAAGTTGATTCCATGGTAGGCTCTGGTACCATGTTATAAGATGAGATAATTGAGAGAATTCTGTGTGTTTTCTATTGAATAGGATAACTGAATATATACACGGTTGTTTATAACAAACTGCAAAAGAATAGGGAGATATAGCTAACGTATAACACTAACCCATGCATCCTAAAATATAGCTAATTGAACTTATCTATCCTACTTTATCTCTAACACCCTCTACCCCCGAAAATAATTTATTTTATTTTTTATTTTTGAAAAATATTTTTTAAATTTTTTCTAACCCTCCAAAAAAATTTAAACTCTTTATTTATATTTAAGAATTTTTTTCCTACCCCTCCCGAACTCCCACTACATCCACCACCCAACCACCCCTTACTCCTACCCCACCTATTCTATCCGACCCTAACCATATTCATCACTCTACCCCCTATTTATTTTTCACATTCATCACTCTACCCTCTATTTAGTGTTAAATCTACACAAATACTTTAAGAAAAATATCTTTTATAAGCGTAGCGAGCATTGAAAAATGAGAAATACGATTCATCTTTGACCATACGACAATAGTGTGAAATATCAAAATTGCTCTTAACATTATTTGAGCAAGATGAACCTCTGCATTCTAATTGATCTTCTAAGATGGAGTTAGGATTAATGTGGCCTTCTTCGTTGATCAAATCAAAGGTGTCCTAAGTACTCATATTATTGTGCTAGTTCGTATCTCCACTAGACTAAGCGTATATATACTTCATTTTCTTTGCTGCCACCAAAGGTTCACTCCTCTCCTTTTATTTTACTACTACTATAATTTACTATGATATAATACTAAGAACAACTAATTTTTGTGAGTATATTTGTTACATATTATAGATCGAAGTCTCGAATCCTCATATTAAATTGTATTCTCTCCAATTCTAAATAAATGATATATTTAATTTTTTTTTTCTGAATATTTTATTTGTTAAACATTTTATAATTAACTTCAAACTTTTCTTTGTTTGTTATTTTTCAGTAACATAATTTTATGTGCGGATTTTTTCTCTATTTCTTCTTCGCCCTCTTGGTTTCTACAATTAATGTGTGGTGTTGTTTTATTTTATTTTATTTTATTTTTTATTTATTTTAGGTTTGTTATTTTTTGCAAGTTGACATCTTAATTTTTATATGTTTGTTAACTTAACATTATCATTTAAAGATAGCAAGAAAATAGTCTGTCTTTTATATTTTTTTATATCCTATTCAGTGTTCGACAATCATATTGGAGACAATTAATCTTGATTCACATTGAAAAGTTTTATTATAGAGATAAAATGCTCCGTAACAAAAGAGACCTCATACTCAAGGCTCAAACCTAAAATTTTAGGCCGAATGCATAAACAACTTTTTAAATTTGTCTGAATTTTTTATTTAGATCCCCAAATTAAAAGTTATACTATCTATTAAATAAAAACTTAAACTAGATCAAATAATGTCTGTTGAGCTCACATTGTTTTCTTTCAACTAACTCAAAAAATAGAATTCAGTAATTGATAGAACTAAAATCATAGAGGGTGTTTTCTAAAAATTAACTAATTTATTTTAAAATCACACAAAGCGCGACAAGTTTCACTAATTGATGAATAAAGCTAATGATAT